>NC_052139.2:22994732-23129901 GCF_016086655.4 Lepeophtheirus salmonis
CCTTCTAATTTTTACAAAAGGAGTTTGGTCTTAGGTAAGTTTGTCATTGTAGATATAATTGGAACTTGATACATTCTTATTATTTTATTCGTAGAGTTCAATACCTGCTTACATTACATTCAATTATAGTTCAAGAACGGCGGATTTTTCTAGATCCCCAGAGCACTATCTTGCTAATAAATTGTTGAAAAAAAATGTGAACTCAACCACAATAATGTGAAAATAAGCTTTTTTCCGTAAGTATTTTCATAACTTTATAAAACAATCATATGTTTTGGGATCTTTGTTGGTTAATTTAACATTGATCAAGATTAAGTTGGTACTCCTGTTTCTCCTTTTTATTTCTCCTTGTCTCTTCCAAAAAATATTTTTACTTCTTGAAATTAATAACTGGTAATTGTTTTGTTCTTTATTATAAAAGTTATAAATATTACAATTAGATTTGTTTTATGTGAATGTATGTATGTATATGAAATAAGTGAATAAATATATGTATATGGAAAAAAAAAGTTAATTTAATATTCCATATATATTTTAAGTAACCATCATCTACTTTCAGATTTCCTAAAAATCCAGCACTTCTAAAACAATGGATAGTAAACTGTCGTCGCCAAGATTGGAAACCAACCAAATGGTAAAGAATCTGTTCTAAGGACTTCAAGGACTCTGACATCCTCAAGCCCAAAGTTAAGTGCACGCTTGTTGATAGAGCAGTGCCCTCAATTTTCGACAATCCAATGCATTTAAAAAAAGTAGAGTCCCATCGACAAATCATAAAGTGAAGAACCATTGAAGAAGACTGTACTATAAAAAGGAGTTCTGATGGCATGATTGAAAAAAGGTCAATCGTAAATATAGTCATTGATCATACATATGCTCTACCTTGTACTATGAGTTCCTAGGGGGAGGGGGAAAAAAGAGCAAAAAGATACATTATGATTCCTTCCTAAAAAAAATGAACTTCTTTCAACCCATTTAAAGGCTTTATAAATTAAAAATTGAAGTATTTGTCAAAGAAAACGAAGGCTTCGGAAGCGGATACCCAATGCTAAAGAGTTATGTCGCCATTTAACAAAAAAAATATTTTGTTTCTGGATTAAGTGAAAAAGTTATGTCTACTATAATATCTAAGTTTCTAAAAGAGCTCTTTCATCGTATGATCCATAATTATAAAAAATGGGAATTACAACAAGAAAAAAATGGAGGAGTTAAAGCAATTTGTATTGAGTCTATAGTTTTTCTCTCAGAAGAGTTATGATTATGTCCGAAGGACTTTCAACATGGCATTACCACCTCTTTGAACCTGGTATGGATCAATTGATAGTTGTTCTCTTGGCTTTACTCTAGAATCATTAGAAGTATTAAGTATAAGAGCTCAGCAGCAAAAACGCGCCAACGGCGAAAAAATCTATTGCTATTATAGAAGCAAATTATATAAATATATATTCTAACATACAAATTCAGTCAAGATCACCTGGAACTTTTCTTCTGTGCAATTCGCTCTCCCAATGGGCATAATAAATTCCTTCGTTCAGACAGCTTTCATCTGCTTATAAAAGATTGAGTTAAGATAACACTACGATAAATATGGATAGCAACCATTTAGTTGTAAACATGGCTTAATTGATAAAGGTCCCTTGCAGATCAATCATAACTACAGCAAATTGTCTAATTCTTGCATAGCAATTTTGGGCTATAAAAAGAGTGGTCATCACTTACATTACCGGATTTGTAGTGAAAAAATTGGAAAAACAATCTTTTGTGAAAAATGCATTAAATCTTTGTGGTGTCTTAACAACGAAATCAGGGTTGTTAATGGGACAAATGTCATCTGACTTAACAAAAATATTATTGTCCAATTCATTGAATTTGACTCGTTGTGTTCGAGGCTGGAGACAGAAAGTAAATCAAGCTCCTTCCCTGTTGGAAGATGTGGGTATTCAATTCCCCATGACTACAGATTATAGAAAAACGGAGAACAATTTTTACAAAATGTGTTTCCATATGTCTAAAAATATCTACAGACACATATTAAACTGAGGTTTAAAATTGACACCAATTTTAATTTAAAAATAAATGTTTCACCACGTTGGCTTGAGTGCGGACTGCAGATATTATCGATGGATTTGTTGAGCTTGCCGATGATCATGATTTAGACCAAGAGTTGGCTTCCTACTCTTGAAATAAGAAAGAAGATTTATGAAGAAAACAAAGAACATTGTTCTCATCTCTCTATTTCAATTCTAGATTTCTACAAATGTACTGAGCTGTAAATTTTTCCACCCTTAATCTCTCATTCATTACAATAGAAACTTACCTACTATACCATTATAGGCTGTAGTAAATTGTTAAGAATTTTAGCATAAACAAAAAAAAAATCTTTTTGATTGGCTATCTTTAAGATAGAGTGTTTGTGCATGTAGTATCTAATATATTTTAATTTTCAGAAGATTCTCATTCGAATTCCAGAAAAAAGACTTAGCTTAACTAAGAAGATTTTTATAATATGAAGTTTTGTTAACCCACTTAAGACAGTATAGGATTTTCACACCGAAATCCAACAATTGTTGATATTTACCTTATATGGACTCCTTTTTCATATGAGTAATGCCCTGCTCTTGAAGGTCTTTTTCACTTTTTGAGCATTAAATAAATGAATTTGCATAATCCTCTGAGGTTCAACAAAGAAAAGATGTCCTTGAGGTTAAACAAACATTGTACTTAGGCTGGCCTATATCTGTATGTAATGATGCATACGCGTATCTTATAAACAAAGAGGATGACAGCCTTTATAGGTACATTGTATTGATACTTCGGAAGAAAAAGTTTTTATTCAGACCCGTGCAGATAAATTTGGACCTAGTTTATGACCCTCAAGAGAAACAAGAGTGATATTTGCAAATAGTTTTTTTATCTTGAGAGACTTTGCAGGGTGTATTTATAACTTTACCAGAAAAAATAAAATAAAATTCCACTTCATGAGAATGGAGCACCAAAAAAGTTCAGCTCCATTCGAACTCCATTGCGCAGGAAACTCTGCCTGCCCAAGACATCATTGGAAACATGTTGATCACAAAAACACCGTCTACACAATTATCAAGATGAACAAAAACCCGAGTATGTACAGTCTTATTAATTCAAAATTTAAAATACTATATATTTCAATGTCACAGACTACCTCCGACAAAAGAAGTATGAGAAAAGTTGATCTAAGCTCTTCGGAGAAAAGATTGGAAGCCTGGGAAGATAGAGATTATAGAGTCTGCTCAGCACATTTTTTGCCTTCAGATTATGTTGCTACAACTAGATTAGTTCCATGTGCTTTCCACACGTTTCGTTCTTACTACCAACCACCAGCCAAGAAAGGAAGGAGGAAATCGATCCGAAATATTTTGAAAATTGCAGGAATGTATATTTGAATTAAAACAATACAACGAAACACTCCATTTTCATTTAACAATGTCCACATTGTGATGCATTATAAATGCATTTAATAACATAACTATTAGGCCGCCAAGACAACGCAACATCGCTGTTTACTCTTAGGACAAATTTCTAGTTGTAAAAACAATTCTTTCGTTCATCTCTCTTCTCTCTGGTCAAGGAATACAAGAGTACATGGAAGGTGTTTAGTTTTGCTGCGCTTGCATACAAGCTAATATACGGGTCTTGTTTAATTTTATTAGTAAAGGAGGAACTGTTTAGTTATAAGTTCCATATTTGTGTTAATTAATTGAATTAGTTACAATAGAGAGTGAATTATACGGTTCCAATAATTAATTAGAGTTAATGAGGCTATCCATTTTCCTCCTCATATTGAAGCTATGCCTGATTAACCTTTCGGAGGACTTATAAGCTCCCAATAATCATTACTCAATACTTATAGATAATATGTTAACCTGTTTCTGCCTTGGCTGTAGAAGTGGCTACCGTTGGTTCAAAAGTAGTCATAATAGACCAAATTCTTGTATCCCCAAGCCTAAGGTTTCTTTCAACTCATTTCCTAAGAATGACGACCTCAGAAAAAAGGGGATAAGGGATAATGCATTGGGATTTTGTTCCTACTAAGCATTCTCGTGTTTTCAGTCGTCATTTCCATTAGTATTACCATCAGTTGAAGATGAATGAACAAACATCTAAAGGAATGAGACTGTCTAAATTAAATCCAAATGCAGTGCTGGCGGTATTTCCTTGTGTTCCAACTATCTTATTGAGTTTACCTCCTCGTTCGAGATACACAGCGGTAACCTCTATAGAAAAGAGGTAGTTTTAAGACTTTTAATTGAGTTTGGTTTTAATATTAAATATTTTCCTTATTTTGATATTGAAATTATTTTAGTGTTGTTTAAATTTTAGAGTTGAGCAAGAAAACCAATGGCTCCAATAAAAAATTACTTCATTCATGAAAAAAAGATCAAATAACTACCTTTGATGATATAAAAAAGAATATTGACAGATCCTGCCTTCCTCTAAAAATCCATGACGTTTATGAGGAAGATTTCGTTATATTTATTTCATTTTCTAATGTTTTGGGTGTTCCTCAAATGAGTTGTTGATAGAAAATTCATAGAGAATTGTGATTTGATTTATTTTCAAATGGTTTTTCAGTTTCTAAAAAAGACAATGCTCATATCTTTGAATCAAAGACGATTGAAGTTATTATCGAGCAGCTCGACTTACATTTAACGAGTACGAAAAGAAGAAAATACTCTCCTAAATACAAGACGGGCTCTTTATCGTCAAATTAAAGAATCTGGACTGATTTCTTTACCCACCGTAACCCCCATTAAAAAGTTAACGAGTGTATTTACTGTTAATGGCCAAGCGAATACTTCTACTATAAATTATCTTTCTGCAAGACGGAAATCATTATTATTGAAATATAAATTTATATCGATCATTATCGACAAATTTTATTCTAGTTAATGAGTAGAATTTGTTGGAGGAAGTTTTTATGGATGTGAAAAAATGGATTTACAAAAACTCTTTTATGCTTCATGATTAAAAGTATTGTTTGTTGGGTGAAACAATGACAAGGCTTGTATGGTCCTCCCTATTACCAAAATAAATAGTTCCACTGTCAAGAACCATTACCTCAAAGTTCTTGAGGTAGTAAATGATGTTGGCTTTGTGACGGTTGCATTTTTTTGACGCCCATTCTGCGAACAGGCAGTTTTATAGGGAAGAGTTATGTCGCAGAACTAACTATACACATATATTAAAGCCATTCGCCAAAACAGAACAAAAAAATTATCTTCTTTTTGATCCAGTGCATATTTTTAAGAACTTATATAATAACTTCTTAAACAAAAGTCGATTAATGTATCCATCATTTACAGAAAAAAATGCCGAGTTCAGGCACATAAAGGAAATATTTGAAGCCGAACTTGGACTTGATCTCAAATTTGCCCATAAGCTATATCAAAAAGTTATTTCTCCTCAGCCAATAAAAAGATCTAACGTTGATTTGTGTGTAAGACTGTTTCATGATTCAAAAATTACTGCTCTTGATAATTATGCTTCCCAAAATGATTACTACAAAACTACAGCCGAGATGATGAGAATATTAAAAAGATTTTGGAACTCTGTAAATGTCTACTCTACTTCCACTCATGTCTCTAAAAGAAATGTCACTCTGAAGTACATAACCTAGTATGATAGGGACCAAAAAAAAGTTTTAACATAGTTACCTCATGGTTGAGAAAGTGGCAATAAATGACTGAAAAGGCAGGTTTTGAAGGACTCATCCCAGAAACTTTTACGGCTGCATACCAAACAGTAATTGGCTTAAGTAAGCTATGCAAATATTTACTCGATATTAAAGGAGTTCAGTATATTCGTTTACAAAAAATTAACTCTGGTCCAATAGAGAGAAGGTTCAGATGGTATCGGCAACTTGGAGGAGGAAATTATTTCATAAGTACAAGGTAATTCTTGGAAGAGAAGAGAAAGATACGGTTGTCTTTACTTTTGAAGACCGAAATCAAGTCATTACTATCCCAACGACGAGTCATCAGTAGGATAAAAAAACTAACCTGTCTCACGACGGTCTAAACCCAGCTCACGTTCCCTATTACTGTAAGGGTGATAATTTTGGTAAGAATACAAAAGCGTGCGAGGAGAAAAGAAGAATTACTTATGGCATCATTGATTAAATAATATACATCTTCTTCTATCAATCATGAACGTTATCATTCCCGCCTTTATTATTCAATATTAATATAATATGAGATGGTGATAGTCGATAGAGAACTGAATAAAATCCCTAAAATGACGTCGCCTTCTGTCTGGATTTATGAAAATGGAGGCCCAGGAATTTGGAAAATACTTATCGGATGAGAAACAGATGGTTTGTCGGATTTGTCGATATAAATGTGCCTTTAGTCCCCTGTCTAGAATTACACGCCACTCATTATCCTCATCTCATAATAAGAGTATAGATATTCATCTATAAAATCAATTTAACGATGAATACATCAAGTCAAACTTTAACTCTGATCTCAGAAAGATGCTTATTGCATGTAATATAACCTTATCCATTGCTAATCATCTACGTTCCAAAAATTTATGGAGAAATACACGGGTAAATTCTTCCCTTCCCGAGGAACCATCAATAAATTAATGGAGGATGTTGTTACTGATGTCATTTATAGAAATACATATAAAAATGTTTTGAGTCATCCACACCAAATGACGATCAAGTTATCAGTAAAAAGTATAAAATATTTACTAATTTCGAAATGAAACTCTGAATTTTGTACTATCTGACAGTAAGTATTCAATCTTATTTTAAATCTAACCCTAAAATATGATTATATTTTAGCAAAACATATCAAGAATTATGATACACAACTCATTAAATAGTAAAAACAAGTGCTTAAATGGTCACAAACAACGGGAGTAGTAGCTTTGGATGGTTTGCAACTAGTTTTTCTGAGACTACTTACTTCGCTTTAAGACTTGGGTATGATAATTAGGTTTTCCAATATTACATAGTCAATAAATATTACTTTTTTATCACTTAAGGCTTAGCTATGGTTGATAGGCTCCAAGAGATGGTGTTCAGAAAACTCATAAAATGCAAAAACAACTGCTTAAATGGTCACAACAACGGGGGTAGTTGCATTGGGTGTAGCATTATAATTACCAATTGTGGATATATGTTGTTATATAAGCATAAATAGCAGAGAAAAAAATCTTTTTTGATGCTCTTAATAAGGAGTAATATCGCCGGACATTACTACATAATTAGCTTTTGCTCTAAATCTTTACGATGTCATGTTAGAAAACTACAATAAGTCAAGAATGGTTGCCTGAATTGTCTGCAAATTTGACTGCATGGATTAACTTTTCTTTTTTTAGATAAATATGAAATAAATGAAAGTGGGATTCTAAAAGCTGTTCTTACTAAGATTGGAAGAAGATATGGATTGAAATCTAACATTATTTTATGATTTACTTTATTATTAATAATTATTAAAATCTCATCGGTAGAAATATATCTATCCTGTGCACAATTGTATATGCAATTTGTACATGAGGAAAAAAGGGGGATGATATTTTTGATTAAACTTCACGTCTAGCTTGTGTTTTGCAGCCTAAAGTTATGACATATTGAACTGAATTCCGATGTTAGAACAAGAAAATATTATTTGGATCAATCTATTAATTTCAATATTCTGTATTTATAATTTATTGTTATTATTAGTTATATGATTCTAATTGTTTAATTTGGTATATTTAACTTAAATGTATGAAGGTTTATTTTTTAGTATGTAGATTATATTTAATTTAAGCCTTCTATTTTAAATTTGGAACTTCAAATATATTTCGAAATACTCTTATTTTGTCGTTTTATTAGTTATTTTTCTGAGAATATGGTTCACAATAAATTACTATTTCATGTGACGTTTCCAAATCTACTGTAACGGATAAAAATCGTCTGAGTCAATTATACGCAGTATATCTTTATTAAACATTTTGCTAATAAATACTTTCGTTAAACCCTCAAAAATCATAATAAAGCAGGCAACTGATAAATGCTGATGTGATAATCACATCAGTATTTTAAACAATGATACCATGTGTCTTTCTCCCCCCTGTCTCCTCGCACGCGTTTTTCTCTACAATATTATCAACTAATAGCCTATTAGTGGGTGAACAATCCGCCCACTAATCTCAAAGATATTTTTCGAAGTGAAGATGGGAATAAAGATCAAGACGTAAACAAAATTTTATCTTTAATTCCTTCCGATCGTCAATTTCCGAAGGAAATTGAAGGTTGCATATATTATTTAAGTGGATATTCCACTCATTTCCTGATTAAATCATTAAAAAGAGCCTGTTGAGCAAAGTTTTTATCCGCATCAGGAGAAATTAATCTCCAGTTATGCATTGATGGAGCAGATGTAGAAGAAATTGAGAAGTTTTTAACAACATAAACAGAGGTGTTCTTAAAAAACCAAGCGATGTTGTGTTGCTTCTATGTAGTCGCATATATTCATTTTAAGTTTTGTTTTTAATGCCGAAGAAATAATCAGTTATTTACTGTCAATGTCTAATCCACAGATAGTATATTGAATCACCATTGCTCATTGACAACACGCTGGGGAAATATTATTCTCTTGAGCTTAATCGATCACAGGTGATTACAAGGGAAATAAATAAATAATTTATTATATATTTGTTATGTATATAGATTTCACAAAAGGATTCCTAGGTTAGATGGAGTAATTTTAATAATATAATGTTTACTTATACTTAATTACTTAATCAGTGCAACTCCATCTAACCAATTAAAGGAACATTAAAAAAAAGATAGCATTTAATAGAGCCGATGAAGAACTGTTTTTTTCTTCTCAATATATGAAGTAAATTGCTGCCAAAATCACTCCATCGGATCTTATGTATGTAAATGTGTGCTCAATATTTTTTTAATTTGTCGGCAAAATTTTTGTTTTTGATTGTAACAGTAAAATTTATAGCGTTAAAAGAAGGAAAAAAATTTCCAGTCAAGTGCCTCAAAAAAGATTAAAAAATTAAATTCTAAATGATTAATACATTCAGTTTGTTTCATAATTTTTATATATCAAGAAGTCACTGAATGTATAAGATTAAATTGTAGAATATAAATGAATCGTTTTTTTAAATTTTGGGATATTCTTTAAATATCCTTATTTAGCCCAACGTTTGGAAGAAAAAAGCGCGCTAGGAAAGAAATGCACTTTCCAAGTAACTCAAGTATTCATTGATTCAAGTATATATTCTTGGATGTCAGGAGAGCTCGCATACTGAAAATTTGTCTAGAGAAAGTTTGTACTGGGATTACTCAGTACTGGAAAAATTCATATAGGATAAAGTTCACGGGAGGGAAGACTTGCATACTTTATTTAAGTAAATAATAGTCTCACTTATGTAATGACTAATGTGTTCGAACCAGAGGCCAATGATTAAAGAAAAATAAACAAACAAAGCAGTAATTCGAATGGAAGAAGTATTATCCACCAATTGTTACTTTAAAAAAATTGTTAAAATATTATTGTAATCTCTTAATTATCCGTTATGAATGATCATTAGACTTTAGTAATGATGAATTATTCATATTGGAAAAGACTCATGATGGGACGAACAAGCATAAAATCAGATTAGGCAAGATTTCCTCTTCGTTATGAGCTAGGATGTATCAGTGGAAGAGGTGGTTGGATGTGGTGAGGCACTGAGAGGATTCGAGAAGGCACTCAAAGGTCGGATCACCCGTGGTTTGAATAGATTTGAAGGATCACAATGTTCTCCTAATGACTTTTAAACTGTTAGCTCTCTGTTCTTTTCAACTGTACATAGCTGGAAGAAGGCACCGCCTAAGATTGAAGCGCATTTTTCCACTTATTATTGAGTTCGGGATCCTTTTGATCGGACGGAAAGCGGCGCAAGGATACTGGATCTTGAGCACTAAAAATTCATATATCCTTGTTTGCAGCCACACCTTATGGACATTTTTAAGACACTTTTTAATATTAAGTTACTGAGTAATCGATATAAAACAATACTTAATCTGTGACGTGAAAGTAAGTCTTTTTCTAACATTTTCCTCATTTTGAAGTGAGCGATATATCGTCCGCTTACACGTATTTAGTATTATATGCATTAAAAACCACTGAGATGTCTTGGCTCAGCCGGCTGTCCAAGATATGGATAATGGTCTTATATGACACGAGTTCTTTGGAGGTCTTGATCTCGGAACCATTAGATACAGATCCTCAGCATCCTGTCAGCCACACAGAGAAGAGAAGGATAATACTAATAAAAAGATCGCTTTCCACGACCAATTCAACAAGGTAACTCTAATCAAGTCTCATCCTTGATTTGAATGTGTTTACATTCTTCTTCTTTTCTCTTCCTTTTTTTCTCTTTCTTTCTATGATCTTTCATATCATTGAAAAAGTTTTATTTAGAAATGTCATCAGTCAGTCATATTTTTACAAATTGTATTTAAATACAATCTGTCAAATGTTGTGCAAATGTCCGTATAGCCTGTTGCAACAGTTCAAAATCAATTATATAAATTAATATAAAATGAGACTTAATAATATTTTCTGGAAAATTAATAACCAGATCTTTTAAGATACTACATTAAATTAAGATATATTAAAAGGGTATCCTGTATAAGTTGTCCCGCACGTCATACTTTTTCTTTCTATCTCAAAATTGGATACAGCGACAGAGGATAGTTGAAAATCAATTCTCGTAACCTTTCAACAATAAGGAAATGTCTATGTTACGTCAAGCGTAGGACCGTAAAGTGAACGGATGAATATTATTGGCTGAGGAAGAGAAGCCGCGAAGTAAATCGGAAGGATCTCGACTTTTCCGAGTTGTTCGGTTAATTAGCACTTCGAAGGGTCACAGAAACAGATGGAAGGTCTCATTATGTGGAAGGACATACTTAAATAAAGAAAAGAATACTATAATAAATTATAAACCTTGAGTATATTAATAAAAATTTAAATATTTAATAACTAACAAATTTAACATTTAACAAAAATTAAACCCAAATGAATCAACATGTAACAAAATAGAGGAACGAAACTGTTTGTGTTTTGATCCAAAGCTATCGAACAAGTCCAATTGGGGAATAATATTTCGGATATACTTCTTTTCCTTCTTTCGATGAAAGTAATGGGTGAGGATATGCCATAAAATCCACTAAGTCATGAAACAGAAAAAAAAAGTGGAGCATAAATGAACTTTAAAAAAATAATTGAAAAATATGGAAGAACCTCGTATAGAATATGGGTCATAATGTCGTCAAGAATTCTATAAAAATGACTAATATCCTTGAGACGCTTCCTCCTTATAAACTCGTTGAGATAGGTCTAGAAAAGCTCTCTAAAGGTATTAATTAGTCCTAACCGTCTGAGTAGACCCTTGAGATGACTCCACAAAGACTCTATCGTCTAAGTATGAGCTTCAGTTAATGGATCAACAAAGTTATACTTGCGCACTACAGTAAAGTGTGCTATATCTAATTCATTCCCAAGGTTGCGATAGAAATAATCAGTAAAAGCTCCTATGATTGTATAATCCTACCTGTAAACTTATTCCAACAATTATGATCGATAAAATATCACAAAATCAAATGATAATTAATATAATACAATAATAACTATTACTATTACGTACCAAATAATTAAGTTTGAATAAGGATTATGACTATAAACTGTAAACTTAGGGTAAAAATATTTCTATTAGGCTTAAAATTCACTCTTATTCGAGTTCATCGATGTCCAACAAGAAAAATGCCACTTCCAAATTTGCACACTACGACTCCCGTGCAAAGTATTCCTGAAATTAATTCTACTGTTATGATTCATGGTAGATTTTTCATAAATGACTTAACGACTTAATAATAATTAACGACTTAATTGACTCCACTGACTTAATAAGTCAGAATGTCTTATATAATTAGATATGATCTCCTCCTGCTTCATCCCTCAGTACCGCAACGGAAGGACTCCGAGAGAATTCATCCACCCCTCCTCCGAATACTCAGTAAGAGCCAAATTAACTGCTTCTATCACACAATGAGACATTCCATCTGTTTCCGTGATACTTGGAAGTGCTAATTAACCGAACAACTCGGAAAAGTCGAGATCCTTCTGATTCATTTCGCGTCTTCCCTTCCTCAGCCAATAATATTCACCCGTTCACTTCGCATCCCTACGCCTGACATACTTATTTCCTTATTATTGAAAGGTTGTGATAATTGATTTTCAACTATCCTCTGTCTCTGCCTTCAATTTCGGGATAGAAAAATAAATTATGACGTGCAGGCCAACTTCTACTTATTTTTTTTTGCATTAGTCTATATAGCAGACCACTGACAAGGCAAGATGCAAGATTTTTTCCAACAAGAATGTCATTAAAGTTATTCATTACACTAAATAATTTGATATCTATCATTCCAATTTTCAATGTTTTTTAAAAAAATGTATATCTGATATTACTAGACTTAAATGCTTATTGAAACCATTACATCAATGCTAGTTAAATAATGAAATTAAACTCTAGTATGGGATTGCATTTAAAATAAGTGATATATTAAATGAGTATCAACATAGTATTTCATACTTATTACTTAATATTAACAAAAAAAAATGATATAATTAGTTCAAGAGTAGGTTTGCCCGCGTTACCCGTGACATTGAAGAAATAAAATTAATTAAAACCTCTTCAGATTAACATAAAAATAAAGCCCGCAAAATTTTAAGAATTATCCTCCACAGCGTTATCTCGCTCACAACAAAATACCATACGTTTTGTTGTGAGCGGTTGGTACGACTGCATTATTTAGTAAACTATGATTTTGGGTCTTTTTTCTGTTCTTTGTTTTGAAGAAAGGTTGTGTTATACATTGTTATCTTTGATGTCAACAACAACATTAACAAAGCAGTTTCCATGACCCTCTACTGTCAAACCTTCTCATCAAACCTATAATTTACATAGTATTTAATAAATACTTTATTATAATATTTGATTAGAAGATTGGTTATTTTATTATTTCTATGAATAGCCAAAATTTATTCATAGAAATAATAAAATGGTCAATATATATATTATATAAACGACAAGGAATCACCAGGATTCCTGTTCTTTTGGAAACGGAGCATATGTCTAGCCATGGCCCATGAGTCATGACGTATCAAGGGAGAAGAGGAAATCGACAGCTCACAACAAAAAACACATAGGGTATTTTTACAAGGTAACGCCGTGATAGGTATGAGTATAGTAATATAAAGGCTAGTATGTGTACTCTTATTTTACACGATGAGGCAGTAGAGGCTTTATTATGGCCAGATGCCGAACTCGTATTCTCGCAGGCGCTTCGCTGAGTATCAAAACCTCTTAATACCGTCGTGTCTCTAGGCACCAAGGAACCCTTCTAATATACTATAATTTATCCCTGGCACCGGTTGTGCAGGTGGACTGTTGGGCCCTAGTTAAGTTAAATGTATTCTCCACCGCTTCTCTGAGCATCAAGAATCCCTTCTATTATCCCAAAATATATCCTGGTTCTTGGGTTGTATAGGTGAATTACTTGGCTCCAATGCAGTTTAAACTGTCTGCCGACACATTTCTTAGCACCAAGAACCCCTTCTAATATGCAATAATACACCCGGCCCACGGGTTTTTGGGCTACTGATCCCTGAATTCTTTCACCACCGCTTCCCTAAGCATCAAATAACCTGTCTATTTTCCAAAATACACCCCGGTTGCACTGGTAAACTACTAAAAGAAATGCTAGTTAAAGGCCACCATGTCCCCGAAGACCCAAAAAAAATGTTACGAGACCCGTTTCTGAAGCCATTAAAATCTACATGAAAAATTTCAGCAAAATGCCGTAATTAATGGACATATACACGAACACTGACATCTACATAGATATTATTTTTAGAACGTTATGTCTTTTTTTTAAAATAAAATTGTACTCTAGTACTATCAAATAACTTAATAGTCTTTCTGTTTTTTATATTTTTGATATTAAAAAATAATAAAAAAGATATTTGTATACATACTATGTAACATAGTAGTAATAAACAGCAATTCTTCTATCCTGTGAGGAAAAAGACTTGAGCGCGCACCTGTCTTCATTTTTTAATATATCCCAAGTGTTTACTATATTAGTAGATATGAAATAGGATGTAAGTGGATGTTGATAGTAAAGGAAGGTTTCTCCAATCAAAGAAGATGCTTTTTTATAGGAGAATATTTGTAGTGATGAAAACAGCTAATTCGAGTCACGTCATGATTTAAAATAACTAATTAATGACATGGCTCGAAAAACTATTTTAATTTTCGGAATTGAGACATACTTTAGTCAGCTGTAGATTATAGTCCTTTTACTTACTTTACATAGTTTCATAACCTTATTTCCATATTGTAGGCAATAAATTAATTGTTACAATGGAGCGAATAAGATATTTTTCTCTAATTAATTACCTAACTTTTGTCGTCCCTAATCGATCAAAAAAAAAAAAAAAAATTCTACAAATTGAAACATTTCATAGGGATTTTCCGTGGATATTACTTTGATTATATTCAGATACCCCTGTTTATCATTGTCATCAAGTAGTATCCAATGCAAGAACTTAGTCTTTTTTAATACATAGAAGCCATTTGATGGAGTTTTATGAAAATTTATTGGGAATTCGTACTTTTTATGTAATAAAAATATCAATTTTGAGTCTTCTTCAATTATTAAAATACTCTATTCTTTATATCATACTAAAAGTCAGAAAATAGGTCGATCTTTAGTAGAGCAACGGGCAAATTAGAAACTCTGCCTCATTAACCTAAAAAACCCTTCTAATTGTTGTTATCGTTTGTCTTTGAGTCTTTAGGTAGATTTTTGGTGGAATATCGGGCAAAGAGGTAAAGTAGAGCTATGAAATCAGACTCCACAAAATCCAGGAACAACGATACAGATAATAAGGAAGGAGCCATAGTTCTGCATTGCCCGTTTCTCTTCCAAAAATTGACCATATAACATCAAAACAGGGGCGTCCGCATATTACCATATAAAATTATGACTTTTTATACAAAATATATAGCCTCTGAAATTTTTTTAAGTTTAATGTCCCTTCTAAAAAAAAAGCCTACCCCAAAAGATCAGTAAAATATATTAATTTTATTTGAAGACTGCAGTCAACAGCTGTATATATTCTGTCTCTAGTCCTTCTTTTCTCAAGTAGTCCATGATTAAAAAAAATGTCAGACTTTTTTTTTTTTTCCTTCTATTAAATGATATAGCAGCTAAGAAGATCCAGTTAATAATCCTAGGAGGACTCATTGGAGCATGGATCCCGATCTTGTCATCCTAGAATCTGAAGAGAATTGTCATTCATCCTCCCATATGGCTTCCTCCAAGAATCCCTCATTTGAACAGGAGTTTAAGGAAACGTTTAACTCCATCCAACAACTTGTAGAGCGAGTATTGCGAGGGACATATAGAGAGAGCCGCTTTCGATCCCTCATTTGGAGCGTCTTACTTGGAATATTGGATGAAGAGAACAAGGGGTTTGAAGGAGATTGGGAAGGTGCATTGGCTCGTAGTCGAGATCGCTATGATTCGTTATTAAAGATACATCGCTATGATGTGAGAAGAAGAGCGGATATGAGTACAACGGAGTTGGAAAAGGATAATCCACTCTCAACCCATTCCTCCTCGTCTTGGAATCAGTATTTTATTAATTCGGAATTAAGAGACGAAATCCTACGTGTAAATACTTTGAATTAGATAAAATATATGCCCTGTCTACACAAAAACAATCTAGAAGGATGTTTCTCAAAATTGAGTGGAGTACATTTGTATTCTTTGAAGAGTATTCCTCAATTTCTAACAACAAATTATACTTTTAACCCTTTGAGTGTGTCAATTTTAGTCCCATAAATAAAATAAGGGTTAACTCAAATATGTCTATTAAGTATTGAGATGTTTGTATATATGAAGTATTCAAAAATTGTTTCCTTTTCTTAATTTTTATTCAAGATTGTTTTTATGTCGGTCATTTGACCTATTTTTTGAAAGAAAAAAAAATCAAATTATTTAATTTTGGAAAGTGGTTTCCGCAATGTCTTTACTCTCAGAAATATCCTTCATTTTTACTATTTAATGTAATAAAATGATCTAAAACGCACAAATCTAAAATTTAAAGAAAAAATGTATTTCAACTTTATGCGTCAAGGGCTACACGTACCTTATATCGAAGCTTGCATTTGTTGACTTTGTATAAAAACTAATTGTAATATGTAATTATATATATTTTCTTAACTTAGCTATTTATATTTATTTTCATAGGATGTTGTTCGTACATACCCTGGAAATCCGTTGTTTCGATCCCAGACAATGCAAAATACACTCACGGATATTTTATTTATTTATGCCAAAGAATTCCCCAGTATTTCTTATAAACAGGTAATAATTTTATCAAATGTGCGGGGATTGATGCATTATTTGTTTAAATTCCCTAGGGTATGCATGAAATCCTCGCCGCCGTTCTTCTAGTTGTAAGAGAAGGAGTGGATAACTATGTCCGAATGAAGTCAGATATAAACAATGAAGAAGGTATAACGGAGAAGGAACTCAATTATCTTTTCAAATGCATTTTCGATCCTCTATATACGGAGCATGACGCGTATGCTCTATTTGAAAGTATTATGAAGCGGATGCACGACTGGTATTGGTCCCCTCCATTCTCATCTCACTTTCCTTCGAAGAAAAAAAGTAATCCCATATCCTCTCCAAATAGACTATTTGATGATGAACATTCACAGCAAGTTTGTGAGAATCAAGAGTCTAGGGAGATTTTGAATGCATCCAAGAGGCTACAGCATATGTGGAATGATATTCTAGCGTTGAATGATGGGTAAGGACTTGATTTATATAGTTACTATTGGGATGTATACATACAATTTGTTACAGGGAGTTATATGGTCATTTAGAGGAATTAGGAATTATACCCTCCACCTTCGGACTCAACTGGTTAAAACTGATGTATTCTAGACAATTTTTTGATGACTACGCTTTTTTAGAGATTTGGGATGCAATTTTTGCAACGAATTTCATTCTTCAGGACTTTATCCTAGTTGCAATGGTGCACGCTATAAGAACTCAATTATTAGTTAGTGACAACACGGGATGCAATACACTCCTTGTGTCCTCCTATCCCAAGTTTGTGGATGTACGATATATAGTTCAATATTCTTTGTATTTATTTGACGGAATTCGATTTACTCGACCAAAACAGAATCCTTTAAAACAGTCATTAGTATCTAGGACGTCCTTCTCCATCAAGAATGATGCATCCACATCAAAGACGAGAGGATCATTTTCCAAACTCAGGCTCACTAAGAAAAAATCGTCCCAAAATAAAGACGAGTCCGCAAGTGCTTACGAGGTTCGGAATGAATCATCGACTGTGAATAAGAGCGTAGAGTTAGTTGAATATCTCAGTCAGGATGAAATAAAACAATCTCTAGATATCCTAAGGACACGCATCTCCTCTTGGAAAAAAAACATTGACTTCAATGTTGACTTCTTAAAGAGCATATTTAAAGATGAGGATATCCAAGAGATTGAAAAGTTTGATCGAGTTCTCTCAAATTTTAAGGAAATATCCATTGAGATGAGAGGAGTCTTAAGATCTTCCACAGGCCGGAAAGGATCCAACATGGCTTCACATATGGGTCGAAGCAGTTACACAACCAAAAAGAGACAATCCCTTATGGCGGAAGAGGCTCTTGACCTCATTGGACACAACCACTAAATATATGCATTCCCTCGAGTCTTTCTTCCTTTTATTAATGAACGATATATTTGCATTGTGCCTTGACAGTTTTATCAATATTTATTATTTTTCAATCACAAGGAATTAATTAGTTAATTTTAATTTGTATAGTTGTTGATTCGTATCAATTATTGAATTTTATTTATTAGGAATGATATGATATTTTGATTATGTACTGATTTTATTACATTATGTGGATACTAGTCAATTACCAATTTATGCTGTTTAAAAAAATATATGAAAAAGTTCTTATCACATGTTATAAAAATGCTTATTAAAATAGTTGATGCATATTGAATAAATATGATGAGTTTTTTTATTATTTATATTATGTACTACATGAAAGGCACATATAATTAAAGATATGTAATAATTTAATATATATAGAGACAGGATGAATTTATACATACATATTGAAAATAATATCAAATATCGGTAAAAAAATAACCAATGTTTATCTGAGATAAGATACACATGAGAGAGAAGTAATAATGATTAATATAAAATCGGCAATTAATATAATCTAAGCTATCATTAATTGAATTGATAAAGTAGTATTAATGCAAAATGAAATATTATAAAATACGTTTCGGGATGTTAAGTTGAATACAAAATATTTGGAGACATCAAATATTATATATATAAGTGGTATACATAAAATAATAATAATATTACAAAATGTTTAAAATAAAAACCTTTGGCAGAGTTCACAAATGATCCCATATGAGGATTTATAATTCTTCAAAGAAAGCAACACGAGAGGTGGTTGAGCCTCTTTTCACTTTTTGAATGGTTGAGTATTTGTTGTCACCCTGTTCAAAGAGCTCTCTATGGATAGCATCTAGTGGAGATGTTTTATCGTCCACTTTAAGCTCCTCAATTTCACTTTTGAGGGTCTTTAGCTGCTCTTGTAAATGTTTTGATTTTTCCAGATATTCGAATCTCTCTCTTTCGATCTCAAGAGATAATTGATCCATGTCGGATTCGGACATTAAATGCTGGGAGTCATAAAATGATGAAGAAGAGTTATTTGTAGTGTAGCAAAGGAAGGGATGACTGGATAAGTTATTGTTTGACTCATTGTTGCATGATAAATTAAAGGAAGGCAGAGGCACTGAAGAAGTTGAGCTCAGTGCATCTTGAAACATATTGGAAGAGATGGGATTGATATTATTCGTATTATTATTATAACCGGAATTACTTCCGCTTGGAGACGTAAGCATGGGGCTATTGCTATTGGATGAAGAAGTGGATGGATCGGTATGATTATTGTGTTGAAAATTATGACTATGCTGTTGAAGAGCAGCTATTCCATTCGTTATTAATGATTCAGACAAAGTAACAGACGTTATTGGGACGGAGGATGATAGAAAGTTCATTAACTTATCTTTAGCCATTTTCTCTGCATCTCTGGAATTATATATGAATACTATATATTATAGATCATATTTACATGATTTCCTCCTTACCTTGCCATTTCTAGTTCCTTCTTTAATTCGTTAGCCTCGTATTTACGTCTTTCTGCCTCTTCTGCAAGGCGATTCACTAACATTTCTGCATCGCGAGCCTTGTTCTCCATGAGTGATTTCTCTTCTTCTGTTTTAATAACAGATAATTTAATCCTTGAAACCTCTGTCTCAGCTTCAGTTGCTTTTTGATGTAGAAGAGCGGATTCTTGTTCAGCAATTACAGACTTTTCGGCCAAAAGATCAGCAGATTCCTCTGATCTTTGTAAAGCCTCTTTTGACATTCGAATTTCTTCCTAAAATGTATATGAAGCAAAAAATTTATGAGATAAAAAAGATTCCGTTTTTGGGAATGAATACATATATCATTTACATACCTGATACTGAATGAGTCTTTGCTCAAGGGCTGCCTTTTCTCTTTCAACTTCCTCACGAAGTTGCTTCTCTCGAAGCAACTTGGAGCGCTCGATTTGTCTCCTCATCTTTTCTTCTTTGGCTTGAGCCTTCATTTGCTGAACATCCATAGGATCCGGCTTTCTTCTTCTCATAAACAAATCATGGTTTCCAATGCATAGATCCAATATCAACTTGTTCATACGTAGTTTTTTGGAGTAGAAAGTGAAATTGGGGGCAGATTTATCCACGGTTTTAATGATGAACTTTTTATCATCAAATGAGATATTTCGTATTTCAGACCAAGGGAACATGATCTTCGGAGAGAGTTTATTATCTGCTTCATAGATGTTGAGTCCAAGATTTGTAACACCAAGCCATAGATTGGAGTCTTTTTTGTTAAAGATCTCAAAGTAATTGACTCCACACATGTCTAGATCCTGCGCTATTTTCAAGTATTCCATTTCTGCTTCATCTCTGGACATTCCTTTATGATCTGCGTACCAAACTATTTAATAAATAAATACAATGATCATTAGTAAAAACTATAGTGGTGTGGATGAATTGATGAATCTATTACCTTTGATTCGATCTTCCCACATTTGTGGAGTCATTTTGTACTGTTCGATTACTCTTTGTGGTAAAAGGTCTTGATTATTAGAGAAGAGACCTTTTGCCTCAGGATCGTAATCCCCATACTTGGCTTGGACAGCATATGATGCAAGAAGGACGGACGCTTCTGGAGGACAGTATATGTCCATGCTGAGAATGGACTGTTTCACTTGGAGGAAGAAGAGATGTTGCGTGATTTCTTGGACGAGTTCTTCACTCACATCCTCTGGATAGAATTTGCATAGAAAGAGAAAGCTGACGGGCCCCTTTGAAATCATGTTCACATCCTGATCACGAACTCGCTTCTCCATTTTCAACCAAGCTACGTAGCCCTTGGAATCCGTGTACTGGAGGCCAAAGTACCATGTTTCACGGAGGCCAATCGTTCGACACACCAGATCAAACAGCTCCTGTCCCGTAGCTTTCACATCCAGGCTGAATTGAAGCTCCGCGTCCATGGTCGTGATTTGCACGCCGAAGGATTTCCCACTCTTTTTCTTCTTAAACATCTTCATCGGACTCATTCATTCATCCGTTCTTTCAACTCAACTCAACCCTCACGTACATCAGCGTGGAGTCACCCTAATGTTCCTCCAATCAATGGCTAAACAAAACAATAGATCATTAATGTTTTTTAAGCTACAGCCACTTCAAAGGTCATAGCATGGACTACATGTAGTACTAGCCCCTAGACAGAGAGTTGAGCTAGCTAGACGTTCCGTTTCTATCTTAATAATAACACAACTCAACTACTTACTGCCTCATGCAAACGGACAAAACGGCTCTAATTTTTTTAACTCCAAATTAAAGCTTTAAAAAAGTAGCGAAACAAAGCACCACGTGATGAATATTTGTATAAGATAGTGATAGTAACAACACTTTTTTGTTTCTCCGCTAGGGGCAGCGAATTACCAGCCGTGAGTTATAACTTATAACTTATACACTTCTTGAGTAGAACAAGACGCAATCATTCAACCTCAACAAGGAGAAGTATATTTTTTATACTTAAAAATCAAACGGCAATATTATACCTTTGATAATTTATGAGCATCATGAAGAGAAGTATCAATTAATATATCTACTACAAAAAAACAACATTTTTGATCTGAAATAAAAAAGCGTTTGTTTGATTCCTTAGAGGAAGTGTTTCAACCCGTGAGTGCTACATATATTTCCTTTAATATATGTCTACCAGTCAATTACAAAGATAATTACCTAAAATGAGGTTGAAATATAACATTTTATCTGTTAAAGTTAGAAATTTTTGCCAATGAATGTACAACATATTCAATATTATAACGTAAATATTTAATTTTGAATTAAGAAAAGGATTTTTTTAATCAAAATATAAAGGTTGAGTGACGGAACTAACTCAAAACATCAAGCAATTTCAATCAAAATCAATTGATCAAAACAATAGAAAATATAGTTATTTACTTTATACATCAATCAGTACAGATCTTTTATGAAATCATCCTATATGTACTCCTATAAAAACAGATGAGTTCCATAAAACAAAATATAATTAAATGGAAAATAAATATTTGAAGCGCCCTCTATGTTGTTAACAAACCTAGTATTATTAATATTACAATTTGAATTTCTTGGTCAAACGTCAACGCCGTCACTTCTTCACATCATCACTATATCTTTTTAATCTCTCTATGAATATTAATCCACTATAAGTACTACAAAGCCTCTATAAATCCACTCTTTGAACTAAAATAACAAGGTAAACTCTGCGAAGCGAAGAAAATGTTGTTTAGGAAAAATGAGAGTTAAGGATAAAGTGTCGTCATCAATGCATCATAAATAACGACATCTGGCGTAGGAAAAAGATGTATCTATGGCCATTATGTATCTCCTCAAGCTAACAGACGTGGATAGCTACTTTGTTTAAAGCTTTACTCAACTCTACTTAATTCTTCTTCTTCTCTTAAAGAGACATCTACTCTCAAATATGTGTAGAATTCCAAAAATGTACGTTCTTTTTCTATCTCCGGCGAGCTTAACTATGAAACGAGAGAGAGTATATATTATTTTACTCACAATTAAAAATTTGTAGCAGCATCAGGGAAAAAAAAAAATTAAGTAGCGAGAGCTAGAGAGAGAGAGAGAGGGACTCAGTTCAAAAGTAATGATCTTTAAATAATAATAATCGAAATAGAAAACACTCATTCAAAAGTTGGCGCCAAATCTGCTCAACTTTCATTGTAGAATTGAATTTACTACAAAGGTTTTCTGGAGGCTAATAGAGCGTTCCACGTGACGTAATGTAATGTTGGTCATTTACTGGGATTTCTAAATAACCAAGCTGGTTTTAGAATAATGAAAACCCTTTATTGATTGATATTATGTAAACCAAAAATGAGACCAATAAATGTCTATCAAAGTTTAGTTTTTTTATTCCCTTTTTTTATGATATATCTTACGATAGAAGGTACCAAAAATATGTGATTAGTTATTACTGGGGATGTATCCAGTCTTAGGACCGGTCCGATCAGTCCTTGGTGTGATTTCTTCGCATTGTCAGTACTAGATCTGATTAAAAGAATAGAAGTTGAGTGACATTATAAAACTGTATAAGTTTTAATACAGTCTTCAGTCCTAAATAAGGACCAACAGAATACTAATTATTACATCGATCTCCAATTGAAGGGAGCTTATTTTTCTATTTTTTCGAAATAGTTAAAATTTAGTAAATGATATAGATTGAATGTATGTACATTTCGATACATTAAGAACCTCATATTTCCATATTGTAAACAATCTATATACACAAAACAAATTTCGTTTCTCTGTATGAATGTATGAAAAACATTCACGGGGTGAACTGTATATAGTGATCCCTTATGTACGTTAAGAACAAACTTTTATCCAAGAAATAACCGTAGAGTGGTATTAATAAGCTAGTGTAGATAGAATCGAACATGTATGCAGGGTGAAGTGTATATAGTATATATCTCTGATCTATGTCATATACATACTTTTGATCTACCAAATAACAATGTAGTCCTATTAATAAAATATTGCAGACGTGTCCATATATTCCGGGTGTAGAAAAAGTAATGTGACCTGAAACTAAGTAGTCATTAAAATATTCATATTTGACCAAGATAATGTTGTACATAGTTTTATTTTTACTATAACAATGGACATTAATTTAGCCACCATCAGCCTCAATGAGAGCCTCCAACCACCTCTGGAACCCCTTGCACACATTGGCAGTGTAGTCATTTTTCATGTTTCTCCACTGCTGGTTAACAGAGGTCTTTAGGGCATCAATATTCGAGCAGCAGACTTTGCAGGCTTTCTTCTCAATTTACCAACAAATGGAGTAATCCATTGGATTCGGATCTGACCTCTGAGGAGCCTAAGGTTCTTGGAATAGAAGTTGATACCACAACCCTCAACATCATCACTGAGGCAGGAAGTTTGGTCTCGGTAACAGTCCTGATGCTGTTGTCAGCCTTGCCAAAACATACTACCCGATCATTTTGCTTGATATAGACGGGGTTAACGGTAAAGGTCTTTTCATCAGAGAAAAAATTACCCGGCTGCTGTTGTTCTTCAGTTAATTCATGAGTTGTTGACATCGATGAAGACATAATTCTTTTTGACATTGGAACAGGAGTGGCTGCTGAATTCTTCTAACCAACCTTCCTCCAGCCTTTCGGATGGCCTGGCTATCACAGTAGCCCGATGCACCTTCTTTTCTTGGCGTACTCTGACATTTTCATCGTTGGATTGAACTTAAAGGCCTCCATGATGACTTCAAGCTTCACTTTAGTGGGTCTTCCACTCTTGGGGTTGTCCTAAAGGTTGTCCCCATTAGCCAAACAATTTCTGGCCCAACAGACTGTGGCCTTGCTGACGTTTATGTCCTTTATGCTATCCAAGGTGGTCGTCCCGGCGCGGATTAAATTGCCTATGATGGCTCTTCTTGGCTCCATCGCAACATAAACAAATTTTTTGTTTAGAATCTAAGCTATTCAAAAATAATCGGAACTTTAAGATTTAATCAATAACACCTATTCAAAACTGTATTTTTAGAAGGTCTTATTACTTTTTCTACACACGGTACAAGGATACAGTTTTGTTTGTGTTTGCTATTGGTTTCTTATGTATATCTATAGTTGATAATATTGTAGAGAAAAACGCGTGCGAGGAGAAGGGGGAGGAGAAAGACATATGGTATCATTGTTTAAAATACTGAAATGATTTTCACTGATAATCACATCAGTATTTATCGTTGCCTGCTTTATTATGATTTTGAGGGTATAAGTATTTATTAGCAAAAATGTTTAATCAAGATATACTACGTATAATTGACTTAGACGGATTTTATCAGTTACAGTAGATTTGAAAACGTCATACTTGATGAAGTTATAATTCATTATGAACCATATTCTCAAAATAATAACTAATAAAACGACAAAGTAAGAGTATTTCGAAATATATTTGAAGTTCCATGTTTAAAATATAAGGCTTAAATTAAATATAATCTACATACTAAAAAATAGAAAAAAACCAGCATACATTTAAGTTAAATATACAAAATTAAACAATTAGAATCATATAACTAATAATAACAATAAATTATAAATACAGAATATTGAAATAATAGATTGATCCAAATAATATTTTCTTGTTCTAACATCGGAATTCAGTTCAATATGTCATAACTTTAGGCTGCAAAACACAAGCTAGACGTGAAGTTTAATCAAAAATATCATCCCCCTTTTTTCCTCATGTACAAATTGCATATGCAATTGTGCACAGGATAGATATATCTCTACCGATGAGATCTTAATAATTATTAATAATAAAGTAAATGTCAAAATCATAAAATAATGTTAGATTTAATCCATATCTTCTTCCAATCTTAGTACGAACAGCTTTTTTAAAAAAGAAAAGTTAATCCATGCAGTCAAATTTTAAACCTTAATTACTTATCTTAGATATAAAAATAAGACTCCTTTATAACTGATAAGACAATTCAGGCAACCATTCTTGACTTAATGTAGTTTTCTAACATGACAGCGTAAAGATTGAGAGCTAAAGCTAATTATGTAGTAATGTCCGGCGATATTACTCCTTATTAAGAGCATCAAAAAAAGATTTCCCCCGCTTATTTATGCTTGTATAACAACATACTATTATTATGAAGGATACCCACAATTGCTAATTATAATGCTACACCCAATGTAACTACCCCGTTGTTGTGACCATTTAACCAGTTGTTTTTGCCTTTTATGAGTTTTCTGAACACCATTTCTTGGGGCTTATGAACCATAGCTAATCCTTAAGTGACAAAAAAGTAATATTTATCGACTATGTAATATTGGAAAACCTAATTATCATACCCAAGTCTTTAAGTGAAGAAACTAGTATCAGACAAACTAGTTGCGAACCATCCAAAGCTACTACCCCCGTTGTTGTGACCATTTACGCAGTTGTTTTTACCTTTTATGAGTTGTTTATCTCAATTCTTTATATTTTTAGCTAAAATAGAATGATATTTTATGATTAGATTTAAAAAAATGAATACTTACTGTTAGATGGTTCAAAATTCAGAGTTCCATTTCAGTTTCCAAATGGCTGACAAGTAAGGGTAATCGTCCTTCTAAAGCCGTGATGGCTCCAGAAATTTGATTGAGATTATTATGAATAGTGGCCAACTCTTCAAACATACATTCGTCAGTAATAATCTCCTTTGCTTTAATTATAGAAAGCATTTTTTCATGGAGGCTACTTAAATATTCCCTGATTACTATGAAATGCTTGAAATAGTAAGTTGCTACTTTTAGCCAAGTTCCCTAACGTGTAATGACTGGAGCTGGGAGTAAGGGAATTTGGTAAGAAGCAGCGAATCTACGTTTTCTTGGTCCAGCGTTCAAAAATATTTTTTTGATTTCGAATATTAATTCATTTGTTCTAGAGAACTCTTTACGAGCAAGTTCAGCAATGTTATGGAGCCCATGAGCCACGTAGATAATATTTTTCAACTGAGGGTAGTATCTTTTTAGGTCTTCGCCAGCTTTTTGCAATAAGAAGCTCCATCCGTAATAAACACCTTCAGGCGAGTAGCATTAATGTCGGATCCAAGAGTAACTTGAATACTCTCGACTACAAAATTCATTATATGTTCTTGGCATTAACACGTTTAATGTCTATCACGTTGATGAGATATGGACGACCCAAGAAATAGCCGCCCAAAGGACAAATCAATAAAGCAGTGATTGATCGCTCCTGATTATCTTTTGTCTCATCAACAGCAACAAAAATATCCTTCTCTTCGACTTTTTCTTTGATTTTGGAGATGACATCGTTACCAACATCCTCCATTAATTTAATGATGGTTCCTCGAGAAGGGACGGGTTTACCCGTATATTTCTCCATAAATTTTTTGAACGTCGTATGATTAGCAATGGATATGGGTATATGACATGCAATAAACAACTTTGTGAGATCAAAGTTAAAGTCTGACTTGATGTATTCATTGATTTTTTAGATGAATATCCATGCTCTTGATATGAGATGAGGATAATGAGTGGTGTTTAATTCTATACGGGGGACTAAAAGCACATATATATCAACAAATCCGACAAGCTATCTGTTTCTCATCTGGTAAGTATTTTCCAAATTCTTGGCCCACCATTTTCATAAATCCAGACAGAAGGCATTTTATTCAGTTCTCTATCGACTATCACCATCTAATATTACATTAATATTGAGTAATAAAGGCGGGATGATAACGTTCTTGATAGAAGAAGATATATTCTATTTAATCAATGATGCCATGCGTATTTATTCCTTTGTCCTCGCACGCTTTTCTATTCTTAAAGTATATAAAGTAAAATAAATGTTTGATTATAATAACTGACAGTTTTTACGTGTTTTCTTCAGCTGTAACATACTTTATCCTACCCTGGTATATCAAGTATGTTACTTTTGGTTAGTATTGAAAACACCAATCAATGGTTATTAATTATTGCACTACATCAAAAATACTTTGGAATTATTTGTCTCAGGTAACCACTTATGCCCGGGTATTGAATTATAATTTAAATTGTGAAACTTATGACAGTTTAAAAAAAGGATGTTTTGTAACATGTACCCTAACTCTTCCCTATTTAATATAAAGGCCCCATATAGAGGCTCATATAAGTCTTTTAAACCGACTAAAGATTATAAACTACGTTTAGTTAAAATTATTGACTCTAGTAAATCAATGAAATATTGGGCTGGATGTAAATATATATGAAAAATGAAACTAAATACATGCATTTAATTCTATTTTATGTCAATGATAAACAGTTGAATTTGAATTAAATTAAAGCAATGTAAGACAAACCCTAAGAAAGGGCTATAATTGTAGACGAAATATAAAGACTCATCAATAATTTATTTCCAACCACCCAATGAAATTGAAGAACAGATTAATTATTCAGACTTCCTTTAATGATTAGAAACATGGAATAATTTTATAAAATTAACTTTTATTATGGGAAAGACTCAAGAAGAATAAGTATCAATATTATGGACATGTTGTTCACCTGTCGAAATTAAGTCAGAAGATTGGTTGGACTCTGCACGTCCTTATCTTTATTGTATCACGCAACCTTTCCTTTGAAAAGAAACGGGGGGAAAGGGCATAAAATCATCTGGTAGTTAGCCAAATAAGTCAATCGTACCAACTGCTATATATCTCTTGTGTACTCCCTGACTATCATCCGTCATATTATTTCTTCACCATTTATAAAATGTAATAGATATCCTAATGTTAAAATCTACATCGTATTTTATTCGATACTCTATTTTAATATTGCTTAGTAATATTCAATTGAAAGTGTAGCTATAAATTTGTATTTCTATATGATATCCAAAACTTATGCATATAAATAATAAAATAGCCAATATTATATAAACGACGAGGGATCAAAAAGAAATCTCCGTTCTTTTGGAAACGGATAATCGGAGAGCAAACTTATACTAATATATAGTACTATATCATGACATCATAAAAAATCAAGACTGACAAAAAAATTATGTCGGAAATCTGAGGTTTAGACCCCCTACTGTAAGTTACACCAAAAAACCATAAAATTGATATTTTTTCAGGCATTAAGGTATATGGGCAAAACTTCCATCAATGTATTGTACTATCTCAGGGCATTTTGAAAACCAAGACTGACAAAAGCTTTCAATTTTGGAAAATTAAGTCAGATCCCTTAAAAAATACCCCCTCCCCTTTAAATTAAAACAATATGTTGATAATAGTTTATCAAGACATTATGACAATTCCAATCTCACCATATTTTCAGTTATACATTGTATTATAAACCTTATAGATACATTTTTAAATAAAAATTAGATTGTGTGGATAGCCTTGGATAGTGTGGATTTAAAATCTCCTCTTCACTGTCTTCACCTATATCGTCATTAAGATCATTTTCTAAGCAATATTATCTATTTGCCAGTTTTCAAGTTAAGATAAAATGTAATTTTGATGTATGTGACATAAGTAGTGAATTTAGTTGGACAAAATTCAGGTATAAGAATTTTCAGTTATTAAACTGAATTAACCTTTTTTATTCAATATATGAACAGTTTTGTTTATTTTAACCAATTATTTGGGGCAATTTTGCACATTTTGTCAGTTTCTAACACTCAATTCTTTTCTTGAAAATTGTGAATAAATGGAGAAATAGATATGTATCTATAGAATGTATATTAAGTGAATCAGGAGCTAATCACGATCTCAGTATTTGTCCTCCTTCATGACAATATAATAGTGAAGTGATATTTTTTAAGTTTAAAGTTATAGATGTCGTCTCCATGTATTTTTATGAAGCTGGATACATCCCGGGCACTAGTGAGGTAGACTGACTTATCCAGCTGTTGCAAGCAAACTTGTCTACAGATCGTGCTCAAACTTGGCATAATAATGAAGGACAGTGCTGCAGACAATTATTTGTTTTTTTAATCCCTTCAGCGCTGTCAATTTAATTTGAGAATTCCCAGTATTTTTTAAAGCAGAATGTATATTCTATATATAAACAAAAGAACAAGAACAGAGACGGATAAGCAATATGAGGAATTGCTATCTCAATTCCGGTCTTCGTTCGACTTTGTCGGTTTCGGTTCTAGCGGTTCGTGAACCGAAACCGCTTGAACTACAAGACCGATAAGGGCACAACCTTGGTTGTTAGTTAGCCTATTTGTCCCAATTATGGAATTATAATTTAATCATTGTTCACAGCTTAAAATGAGGCAATTCTAATTCAACCAATCAACGTTCAGGACATTGATTATGGAAAAAGAACCAGAAATTCACTGTATATTTTTGTGTTAGCGAGGTAAGGGCCTCTGCCAGTGAAGTATTTTCAATGTTAAACAATTGCACGAATTGAATGACAATTATATGTTTATTCATATATTATATTGTTAAAAGTCAAGGCTAGGACTTTATTCTCAGCACTAAGGCATGCTGCATGAACAACGTAATTTCCCATCATTTACTCTCCGAAACAATGACGAATGTAAAGTTAATAAATCAATAAATAAATATTTTATTAAATTAATGTTAATGAATAATAATACCCTCTTGAGAATAAAAGATTAAATTAATTAAAAGTTGATATATTTATGTTTAAATTAAGGATTGATGAATGAATTATAAGCTCTCAGAGGATTTGATGCATCTCTTGTAGAAATATGCTTATATTTCATGCCTGAAGGATTATCATCATACATCCTCTCAGAGAGCGTTGGAATCACATCCCTTGTTTGACCATTACTTGGAGTTCCTTCAGGTCCATTATAGAAATCATGTTGATTGGGATGATCATTATAGTTCTCTCGGCTAGAAGGAGACTTATTGTAATCTTCATGCTCAAATGAAGAGTCTGAAGGACTACCATAGACTTGAAAGCCTCCATAGGGGTTAAATTTAACTGGCGATTTAGCCGAAGGACCCGAATTTTCACTTACTTCTTCTCTATAATCCTGAGAAGCATAGTCGTAAAAAGAATTGGAGGGCTCTGTGTATTCATTTTCGTGATGTTCACTATGGGTTCCATGATTGCGCTGATTGTTGTTAGTGTTGTGTTCAGGATTGGCGTGCAAGTTATTCTCATGCTCACGTGTTTGATGATGATGATTGTGATTGTAATCCTTGGATCCATCGTTATAATCTTCCGAAAAATCCTGACGGAAATCCCCATCATCCTCGTCAATTCCAAATCCTTCAAAATCCTCAAAATTCTTGTTCGGATCGTTGCTACTCGCTTCTTGGTTTTGTTTCTGTGCTTGAAAATGTGAATATCCATCGTGGAAGCTATTGTCTTCGTTAACGGGCTTTGCTCTCAAATCCCCATGACTTGAAGGTGGAAAGGTCTCACCTCCAGTGAATGAAGGATCAATCCCTCCTCTCTGATCCCCTCCATACTGTGGAACTCCTTTTTCACTCGTTATTTCATATCCTATAGGCCGTTGATAAAATTGAACGAGAGCCTCAGTCTCTACATGATCTCCCCCTCCAGAAGGACCGGAATAACTTTTAAATATGTTCTCTCCACCACCTGTTCTTCCACTTCCGCTAGTTACGTATAAATTGGACTGAGATTTGGGTTCGGATAGGACATAGGAGTTATCTGCTGTGGATGTGGGTGCATTTCCACTGAAAGGCTGAATCAGGGATTGATGATGAGGATTGTGTTGTATAATACTTAGGCCATCTTCTTTTTTAGGTTCGATTGGACTCCATATCACTTGATTCCCGGCCTGATGATTCGTTCCTGTATTTACTGGTGTATAAAAGCTATGGGTTGGAGTCCCTGTGGAGCTTGAAAGATAAGGACTTTGAAGAAATAGAAAAAGAGATAGGAGGATATGGATCTTCATCATCATAGCTAATAATAGTGAGATACTGCGTTACGTAATGAAGGAATAACAAAGGTGAAAGACTTACCTAATTCTCAGATCTGTTCCTGTAATCATGAATATCAATACTGATGCCTTGACGCTCAGGAAGTGGATCTTTTATAGAAATGTTGAAATAACATTTTCTCCTTTGGAAAGTCATTCTCCAGTAGAAGAATCACAGAGAATAAAAATAACAAAAATCCTTCAAAAACTGGATGTAAAACGGAGGAATAGAAATTATCGCTGAAAAAAAAAACATGCATATATACTTGATGAACAAAGTAGTAATCAAGTTCAGGGGCGTCCGTAAAATTATATATATATTTTTTTGGGGGGGGAGGGGGGGATTTTGGATTTTTTTGAAAAAAAAAACAAAAAATTGGAAAAATAATAATCTGAAAATCAAATTTGATGAAAAAATTTCTAAAATTAAATTTCAAATATAAAATTTAGAAAAAGAAATCCCAAATGTTAAATGTTCTGTTTAAAAGATTTAAAAATCCATAATTATTAGAATAAAAGGAATTGTTTGAAAAAAAATTCAAAAATTCAGACGTGTTTGAGATAAAACATAAATTTTTTGGAAAAAAATTTCTAAAAGAAATTCTAAAATATAAAATCTTTCAAAAAATGAATTTAAATATTACAATTTTTGGAGATGGATTTCAAAAATCCAGAGTTTTTTACAAAATAAGAAATTTTACTTAAAAAAATTTCTAAAATCAAATTTCAAATATAATTTTTATGTAAGGAAAATCACATATTAAATATTGCAGCGAAAAATTTTAAAAATCCAAAGCTATTCTCAAAAAATCCAGTGGTGTTCAGAAAAAACTGAATTTTTTGGAAAAATAATTCTTGAATTAAATATCAAATATAAAATACCTACTCCAAAAATAAACTTTAAAAATCAAAAATCTAGAGCTGGTTAGAAAGAAATGAAATTTTTGTTAAAAATTTCGAGTATAAAGTCGTTGGAAAAAAAATCAAATATTTATTTTAAAAAAAAAAGTCAATATATTATTTAAAAAAAATCAAATATTAAATGTTCTTGTTCAAAGTTCGGAACGTACATTTTCTTCCCAAAGAATGGAATAAATAATCATACTTCTAATCCCATCACAAAGTACATATAATTAACATGTCTAAATATTGACATTATCATAAAATATTTATACGTAAATGTAATATCATACGACGTTCTCAAGGGTCATACAATGATGAAGCTGAAAATACGTTTATAGGGTAATTAATATTAAAATCTTAACGTGAAATATTTTAATTTATATATAAGGATTAAGCGCAAATTGTAGGAGAGATCACACACTAGTGTTGCAGTTTGGTCTGAAAATTCTAGACCGATCTGAGATCCTTACGGCTTTAACAAACTAATTCAGTCCTTTAAAGAAATTCAGCTTCTTATAGAAAAAACAGTTACGAATACTCTTTGGTTTTTTGAATACATAGACCAGGAATTCTCAATAAGAGGCCTGTGGAACAAATGTGAATGAATTTCATATGGCCTGCGAAAAATATTTTATTAGCATAATTTGAATATTATGAAACATACATATACATATACAGTACCTTCATAGTATTAAAATAATTTATGTATGTGTTTAATGTACGCCCTGCTTAAAAAAAACAACAATGATAATTATTAAATTATTTCAAAAAGAGAGACAAATACATACTTTAGTTATGAAATAGTAAAAGTTGTTCAGAATTCAGAGTTATGTACTTCAGACTATGTTTCATACTGATCAGACGAGATTCCTGACATCTAATGTAATAATTGTATTTATTAGAAAAATCACAAGTACGATTCAATTTTCAATTATAAGAAAACAGTTCCCAATTAAGTTTGCAATGACAATATCAATAATTAAATCACAATGTTAAAAATTTGAAAAAAATGCTGTATATTTTCCGAAATCAGTATTTTCACATGGTAAATCATATGTTTCAAAAGGGGTCCAAGTTTGAGTATATTTACATCAAATGGACAGAAAACAACAAAAAATGTTGTATTGACGTATCAATAGATAACACAAGGGAATTTGCTAGAATTACTTCGATGTCGATCCCCAATTCTACTCTGAGTCCAACAAGGCTATTACAACTCAACAAATTATCAGGCTCTTTATGAGTACAAACGAATTTTCAATAAGGTTTGGGATATAATCCCATCTATTTAGGAAAGGATGTTCCCTACTCAGGAATTAAATAATAATTACAACTAAGGGAATTAAAGTTCATTCTTCAAATTACCAATTCCAAAAAACGGGCCAGCAAAGAAATTTACAGGATTTACATATGATAGTAGATATTATTATACCTTCTTTATATCATTCATTATTTTTTTAGTTCTTACACTCTTCAATCCTAGCTATGAGTGAAGAAAAAAAAATATAGATAGGACCGTCGGTCTGAAAGATCGATGCATCAGTCCTAAAGGCTGAAGGGGTGAGGAAAAAAAGACTGATAAGGCAATCTGTCCGGTTCTAGGAGGGCTCATCTGGAACATTTTTGCCTTCTACGTTTTTGCATTGTAACGTATTCGCCTTGTACCACTTTCGCCTTGAAGTGTTTTCCTCTTGTACTGTTTTGCCTTGGATAATAAGAGAAGGAATACTAATTCTTCTTAGTTATATATTTGTTTTGAATTTTTACCGCTATACTCCAGCTTTGAGATATTAGAAACAAAAATGTAAACAAGCTAGACAATTACAATTCTTCAAACATTACTTATATATAATACGTAGATTTCAAAGCATTGGGATGGAATCACGGAAAGCTACAGCTACGTTCCGTTGCAAAGAACCATTAGCATATCCATCCATTTTTTCATCAAAATGTCATAAAGAGATGTTGAAATCTCTAACTCCATCAACGATTGTACTAGAGTTATAGATCAAGATGGGGTCCATGTCAGTCTACATGAATATGATAAATTTGTATTATGTATCAACATATGTACTTCATAAACTTATCAGTTATCATAATCATAAATTTTGCTGTGCTCGCATCCATCCTTTACTTGTGCTTCCCTCCTAGTGCCTCGGGAGTAATATATATATCGTAGTTCTGTGTGTTTATATCCTATGCATATTTTGGGATTCTACGTGACAATTAACTATCTTCTATTCGTTAGGATTTTGGATCCTAACGAATGGAAGAAAATCATAGTTTCAATACCCTTTCGATATAAAACATCCTTTCTATTGATTGATAAATAGGAAAGATTAAGTCAAAAGAAGTCCGATACATCACTACTACCTACATCATTAAGTTATATTAACAAGTACGTTCTATGGTTGGGAAAAGATTGAATGTTTAGTTGCTACTTATTGAATTGGTGGTAAAATACTGGGGGATAGATGGTTCGGGGAGTAAAACTCTAGGGGATAAAAGGATGGGAGTACTTGCCCAGAGTAAAATGATTTGAGGGGAGGGGAGGAAAAACACTAAGACCGTCTCCTACAATGAGGATGTTAACCAAGTTGCAAGATTTCCCGACCAGATGTTATGGTTAGAGGTAAACAAAAATATTAAAACATATATTCCACTTAATAAATTTCCAACTTGTGAATCTTTACTCTGGTTTGACAGTCGTATTGACCTTGTTTCTACTAATTTTTCCTTATAAACCAAAGAAAAACATTGGAAGACTACAATAACTGGACACTTAAGGACCAGCGCTCTGAATTAAAGAGTCGAAGTGCTCGTACTTCAGGCCGAAAACATGAGCTTGTAAATTTAATGGAATCTTTCTATAGAAACTGTAATTTCAGTTTGTTCTCCAGTGCCTGCTGTGGATCCATGCCTATTTTTAGTATATTCATGACAGTTAGTGAATTTCTAATAATTTACAAAGGCCAAATTGAGCAATATGTCCTCTTTAGGAAAAGCTCATGATACAAATTCCCATACTGAAAAACGATCTCTTGAAAAAGGTCAAAGAATGAAAAATGGAAGAACAATTGAAGCCTTAAGCTTCAAAAGACCTTAACCCCATTCAACTCTACGATCTTCTTAACAGGGATCGTGACAGTTGAGATGAAGAAAACAATAAATATTACATAAAATTAGTCATTAATGCAAACGGTGAGATTCAAAAAACATCTGAATCATTGGTTAGTGTCTTAATGGAAAGGAAGAGACTGGATGAGACATAATTAATGTCGTTACGTGTCTGTGTCTGACCAGTAAATTTTTGACCAACCGCATCCTCTTCCATATCCTCTTTCCTTGAATCACGAACCTCAATCGATTGCATCCTCTTCCATATGCTCTTTCTTTGAATCACGAACCTCAATCTTAACTTCAATGAAATTGTCCTCAAAAGTATGTGACTTTAACATAATCTTGAGTGGTGTGGACTTCTTTTGGTTTTTGACGATTTTTATACCTCTCTTCACGAAATGTGACTAATAGTTCTATTGATTTTCTTTAGGAAAAATTCGATAGTTTTTAAGGCATTTACAAAGACTAGGAACGTCAGGATCCCATCCTCCTGGAAGATCGTAATCTTCTTTCTTGAAATGTTTGTGACATACTATTGAATGAAAAGAAGGAGCACAAAGATTATGGGTCTAGAGGTTGATACGATTTATTTCAACCCTCCATTTTCCTTGTAAAGTGGGTTCCTTGGAGAACCTAAAGCCTCCTACGCCTTTACATCCAGGTACACTACAATAGTTCACTATTGTTCTTCATTAGTAATTACGTAGTTTGAGTTTTTTTAACTTTCAATGATACAATTTGAGGATCTATTGAAGTAAAAGTCTTAATTGTTTACCTCTAAGCTCTTTAAATTTAAGCTTACACAACCTACAACATATCGTTATTCCTTCAAATGGTGGACGGATGTCAAATTTTTTGGATCCCTAGTATTTATATATATATTTTAAAAGATTTTTATAAAATTTATCTTGTGTGGGAGCCTTATTTCATATAATCAATCCCGTGGCTGGCAAAAATACTCTTTCAAAATCAGGCCGGTTCTACCCTCCACAATGAAGGGGCTATGAATGTGGACAGAGGGCTCTCTAAAATTAAATAATTAAAAAGACATTATCACTCCTGAAAAAAAAATTTTAAATAAAAAATAGGGGACAGATACATTTTCAAAAAAAAAAAAAAAAATGTCAATTTTCATTATGCAGGGAAGTGTAAAAAACAAATTTACAAAAATTCAAAAACCCAAGTTTCAATGAAATATAATTCAAAAGACTATAATTTATCTATATAAAAATATATCAATAGTTATGACAGAGACGTGTTTGTTAATTTATATATAAGGAACTTCCTTCCCTGATGAGACAAAGCATTTATATGATATATAAAAAAAATGTATTTATATTCGACATTCGTTTACATTTATAGGATAGTTTCATTTCACTTGAAATTTTCACCTTGAATTAGAAAATTGCATTAGCAACGTTACATGACTTTTAATACTAAAGTTGTCATTTAGTGAGAAAGGAATTACGATTTTGCCATTAAGGAATCGTATTTTAAATGTTTTCTCATTTTATAGAAACATTCAATTTAAAACACATCGGACCAACAGTTATTATTTACTTATCCATATTTTGAGAAGTTAAGAGTCATTTTTTTTACAATGTTATGATTAGCAATGTTGTAGAACATATAATTAGCCATCGATTGCTAAGAAAAACATTGTCATAGTTGCCAACATGAACACAGAGTATGAGAAGAGGATTCAGGTCAAAACACTCTTCTCAGCTGGATTATCCCGGAAGGCCATCTGGAAGTAGACTGGAGACTCGAGGAAAACAATTAGTTTTCTGTTAGTAAACGATATTTAAACCAATTTTCAGGAGAAGTTACGAATTTAATTTTTATAGCATTTATACAATCTCTTATGCGCCTTTGGGATATATCTAGTCTTTTTAAATAATTTTGGAAAGGCAAAAGAGAAGGAATTTTCGAACAGTTCCTTAGGAAGGCTGTTAAAATTGATCAAAGTCTCAACCTAAAAGGTAGAAGTGGTCTTTGGAAATTCACATAAGAGCCGAAGTTCGAAGATAAGTGTTTATAGGTAATTTGATTGATCAAGGACTTAGACGATATGGTATCCCCTGCGATATCAGAGCAAATGGTTCTTATGTTCTTGTTATTTAAACTTTCCCTCATCGGCATCTCCCATTTCAATGAAAGTTCATATTTCTCCAGAATGCTTCTAGATCCATCTCAAAAACTTTTTATTCGAGCAGAAAATCTTGACATTATTGATAATATTTTTGAGAGACCACACTGTGGGTTACCTCAAAAACCAATACTTTCCTGTGTCAGAAAATGATTACAATATTCATGCCAGAAATGTTGCCTGTACCATATTTTACGAATACAGATGCTATTGAGATACTTCCGAAAATCAAATAAATTGGGATTGCATAAGCCCCCATAATCTATATGTTTATAGATTCTATTTTTGAGATTTTTTTTTCTTGTGAAATTCGAAAAATGTGCGTTCCATATTTGATATTTTCAAGAATATTAACATTTCAAAAGGGCTAACACGAAGTAGATGCACTACAATCAGTATTATATGTATATTCCAGGCCCTGATTTTATCTCACATGTTCAAACTTACAAAAGAGAAAAGTGAATCTTTTTCTTCATTCTTATATAAATACCCTGCATATTTATTTCCAGGCTACTGGCTTCAATCCAAAAGCCCCCAATTCTGACTTCCTGAGCCATTTTGAAGTCTGGCCACTGCAATCAAGCCATGATAGGAACTTATCAACTCTGGGACTTCAGAATTTATTGCTAGTCCTGTTTTTGTGGAAATCAAACTTAACCCATCCAAGGTCTTCTTAATCGATTTCAGAGTTTGAAAAGCTGTTCTGATATATACCATTGTTAAATCGTCGGCGTAGCACAAACTCTTCAGTTGTAACTGTTTCAAATTGAAACCTTTGACTAGGGACTCATTATGCAAACTATGCAGTAGCTCATCAATACATATAATAAAAAGCAATGATGACACAGGATCACCTTCACTAACTCCCCTCTTAGTTTCAAAATATTCGAGGCTTTTTCTGCACTGAATTAAGGTTCGTGATTTTAATAAGATAACACCAACCATGTGAATCATCTAATCATGAAATTATTTTCTGTATAGTTATATGTTGATGCGATACAGTATTAAAAGCCTCAGTAAAATCAATGACCATAACTAAAGCGTTCGATTCTTAGAGAGTTTGCAGTGTAAAAGGAACGTAATTTCGGCTTCTTTTGCTCCAGCTCTACGAAAAACTTTTTTGATTAACTCAAGCACCTTCTTAACGCAAGCAAAAACATCATTACCATTTGTTACTTTAGATTTGGCAGTTTATGTTATTGAAATGATCCTATTTAGTGGTATACGTATTAATATTTTCAATTTTTTAAAAGTAAAATTTAAACAAGAGTGTTTGTGGGGACATCTATTTAGCAAAATTGTCTTAACTGAGTGTCTCAGCACAACTTTTATTCAATATATGAGCCCTCACCTCAGATGATTACATAATATGAGGCCTAAATCCCTGGTAGACCATACTACCTTGACTTGTGCTTAGTCTACTCCTTCTTGATGGAAGCTACCGGAGACTTGACACTCCTGTGAGGAGTATCAAACACCATCTCGTCCAGACGCACCTAGATAGAGTAGTCCTAAAGGTATGCATCTGACGATGGGGGCAGCTGCATTTTAGGTCCCAAAAGTCTGGAAAGTTGTCTCTCAGTAAGGCCTGGGTCTTAGCGTGCAATGATACGGAACTCCGTCTTGAGACAAAACAAAGTTGTCTCCAAACTATTCTCTGGCCCAAAGTAGCACTTTCTTATCCAGAAGTTTGATGTAAGCTTCTGCATTGAGCTGTTCCTACCTCAGCACAAAAGTGGGAGGGGAGACTTCACAACACTAAGACCATGGTTACGGCAGAATTTTTTGTTCTGGATGAATGTATCACTGAATCTGAGACATTGTGTGGATGTTTGGTTGTGATGTAGCGGATTTTCTGCTTATTTTGAAAATTATTTTATCATAAAAGAACAAAACTTAACTACAATTTGTTGGTTGGCCTTGAGAAAAATCAGAATCTTCTTTGCTCTTTCCAACCGTCTCAGCTTGCAGTGGTTCAGAGATAAGATGTCTTGTTGAACCCCTCTGTGATTTTACACAAATATCATACCGGATTGAAAATAATAAAATGTGTACCACTAGATAAGATCAACCCTGGAGTATTTTCTTCTTCTCTTACCAACTGTAGATAAAGTAGAATTGACTAACTACCAACGGATTTTGCCCCCCTTTCCCTACCAATTCTTTTTGTTTTTTGCATGACACAATAAAGAACGTGACAAGTAGTAATTTTCAGTTGGAAATAAAAGTTACTCTCCCCAATTACTTTATGAATCTCTTTCATAAGTATTGAATCCTTTAAGGCAAATAAAAATGTTTATTTTGCAACAACATCACGTTTAAATAATTACTACTTAATTGCTGTGTCATTAGTAATAGATATATATTTATGTATGTTGACATAACAGACTTTAAATTAAGCCTAGTGCACATAATTATGTGTAGTGAAGAAAATCCCATGTTAAAAAAATGAAAATTAACATGGTAACCAAAATAATTAGAAAAATGATCCGGAGGAGATCAGTGGCAATCAGCAGTGACAACTGAAGAGTGGGAGAAGGAAATAAATGAGAACATTGTCAAGAAATACTCTGATGTCGATCCTCAATTCTACTCCAAGTCACACAAGGACTTAGAGTCCACAACAAATCGTCAAGGTTATTATCCGTCTTTAATAAGGACACACGAATGTTCAATGAGGTTTTGAATATAATTGAATGTAGTAAGAAAGGAAGTTCACTACCCATGAATTAAATAATAATGACATCCGCTAAGGAAAAAAAATACATTCTTCAGATTACCAGTTTTAAAAAAACGAGTGAGCTAAAAAATTTACAAGATTTACATCACTGCCTATGAGTAGAGTTGAAATTCTTGTAAGGAAAAAAGAGCGGAAGGAGAAGGAGGGAGCGAGACATAAGGTACTACTGAATTTAGACCCTTCTTAATGGTGATGTAAATGGTGGGTATTTTTTTGTTTCAAATTGGTAATCTGAAGAACAAATTTTCTTTTCCTTAACTCTTGTTACTATTATTTAGCTCCTGAGGAGTACACTTCCTAAGTAAAAGGTAACAAAACTAAACAAAAAGTGTCACGTGAACAATTATTTTGCAAAAAAGAACACTGAGTACTATTTAAACAAGTTACAGAGATGATAGCATCGCTGTGAACTTGTGTTGAGTTACAAGCTGACTATGTTGAAAAATTAATACAAAATTCAGAAAATATGTCTCGTATCTTTGTTAGTTTGGAAACTTTTCAGACAACCACCGTACATAGGATTTAGATTTTTATATTTATTTATATCAATGAATGGCTTTCATGGTTTTCATGAATGGTCATTGATAATACTATCAATTGAATGCAATTAATAATAAATAACTATTCTCTAAATAACAGTTGTCAACAAGATAAATAATGAAGGCTAGCTACCTTATGTTTTTTGCAAATGTTTATTTTCCCTCTTGACAGTTGAGGGCATAGAGATAGAAATACATAGAGGCGACAAAGGAAATTGATTGGCTGTAGTAAATAAAAAAAATTGGTCTGCAGGAATCAAGGTGACCATGGCACAAACACCCGTTGAACCTCATGAATCATGATGATGCAATTTTTGCTAAACAGATCCAAATTAGTGTACTTCACTTCAATGAAATTATCTGAACTGCCGCAACAGTGACGTCACTACGTGAGTTAGCTACCACCAACCAGACTACCTTAGAAGATCCTTGTTGCCTTACCTTTATATATAGTCACCTTGGCAGGAATGGATTGCAGTTCGATGAGGTGGTATGTTATTTTCAATGTAAGCTAAAGGGAAGAAGTTGATTGTTGAACTTTTTAAAACGTGGTCAGATTTGAATATACTTTCCGCAGTAGGGATTACGGATCTCAATTTATACACTTCATATTCATTATTTTTTCATAAATTAAAGTTTTATAATTTTACGAAAATTTTAAATTACTGTAATTACGTTTGCCCCAATTTGGACAGGGGTTTGTCATCTGGACGTAGTTTCCATAGTATCCAGGTAAAGCATAGATTGAACCCTAACCCCCAATTCAATTTCAAGTTTCTTTTTCTTGAATGATAATAGTCAATAGAGATTTGGGATGAATGGATAAAAGCTGTTCATCTTAAGGACTTCCCGCCGTCCTTTCATCATGCATTAGGCTCTAATCCCTTTGCCGGAGGGCAATTTAAACGCTCAAAAATACACTGGTAATCTTAAGGAAATTAAAACATAACGCTTTTCTATCAAATTTAATGTAATCTCTCATAAGATTTAGCAACATGGAAGTCAAAGAAATCAAGTTGATACAAGTCAAGGTGACTAAAACAAACAATAGATATAAAATTACGAAGAAAAAAAACGTTAATCCTAATTTTATGACTCTCTTTTTGGGATGATGATGATTTCTTAAATTTTTTGGATTTAAAAGAAATTAAGAATATTATCTTTTACTGTTCTGGGAATACTTTTCGTTCAGAATAAAGAAATTGTCGGAATATACTATTGAATAAATAGTTGATGTCTTTAAAATATTACATTTTTATTATTAAAATAAAAAGTTATAAAAGTTGATTGCTTGATCATTTTAGATCCCTATCCTTCCTAACTCAAACTTGTGGTATTCATTCAGAAAGATACTAAAGTCGCTATTGAAATGTAACGAGAAAGGAAGAAGTTGATATGTTAATCTTCGCTTAATTCAAATAAATCCTTGGATGACCAAAACCCTTTTAACGGAACACTCCTTAATTTGAATATTATATCATGAAAAGTATCATTTTTCCTAAGTTTAGGTCATTTTAAAGATTTCCAGACTACTCTAAGTTACCATGTCTTCCTGTCTCTCTGCTATCTTGTGCATGTTGAGTCTGATTAATCATATAGTATACAACAACATGGAGACGATTCTATCACTTTACAGAGTAAATGAAACGTATATCACTTTACCATATTACCATTTCATGAATTTCAAACCACAAAAACTGACTAAAATGTCTGTGATAACGCTCTGAGGCCATAAATATCCCATGATTTACTTAATAAACTGTTATGAATTTTATTTATAGGATTAACTAGGCTTACTTTACCAGTTTTATCTGTAATAGTATTTTATGTCTTAAAAAGAGCTCAGTAGTACTTAAGTAGAGTGTGTCCCTCTCTTTTAACTATACGTATAATTAATAAAAAGAAAATGGCGAGAAGTCTGAGATATTAATTAGTGTTTTACTCATAAGTAATTATAAGCAACAAATATCTTTTCACAATAAATTGACCCCAATGCATGTAATGAATCATTCTTGTCATCCCAGTCGCAGAGAGATGTCTATAGCAAATATTTTTTCTAAGTCTCGGTTATCATGCTTTTTTCATTATTAAAAATCATCTGTGACGGCAATTCTTTGAGTATATTAATCAAACTTTCTATGGTTGAAGGTTAGAGTGGAAAAAAAGCTGGTCGTTGTAATATAAAGAATGAATTTTCTTTTCCTTAGCTGTAGTCATTATGATTTAACTTCTTTGTTATGAACTTATTTTCCTACTACATTGATTACATTCAAAACCTGATAGAGCATTCCTGTGTGCTCATAAAAGAAATAAGCTTGATGATTTGTTGCAGAGTAATAACTACAAGTACTTGTTGAACTTAAAGTAGAATTAAGGATCGGCATCCTTGTTTATTAGAAGAATTTCAAATATCCATAGTTATTCATTATAAATTGTAAACTTTTTTCAAAAATCAGGTCATTCACAGAAAATTGGGGAAAAAAATCAAAAACACATTTTCTTGGAAAAAAATTTCAAATACTAAATTAGTTTTTAAAAAAACAACAACTCAAAAATCCACAGCTTTTCAGAAAAAATTTCAATAATCCACGGCTGCCGACAAAATATTTTAAAAATTCACATTAAATTAAATTTTTGCAAAAAAATTTGAATTTAAAAAAAAACTTAAATATGATATTTTTTGGAAAAAAATTCAAAAATCCCTATCTATACTTGAAGGAAAAATTATTGTAGATGTGAGATCACGACTTGGTGCTGCTCTCTATGGAGCTTACTTCTTGAGCAATGCCTCTAAAATCCTTAGGATTGAAATAAATCCGGATTTTTGTGTATTACAAAGAGCAAATCATTAATAAATATAGACTTAGGAATTGTGTTCAAGTTGTTCGAGGGGGAGTTGACCACACTTCCTGAGGTATTCAGAAAGTTTAAATATTTAATAATTTTTTGGAAAAAAAATTCTAAAATCCATAGTTATTCTCAGAAAGTTATATTTTTTGGAATTTAAAAAAATAAATCCATAGCTATTCTCAGAAAAATTACTTTTTAGGAAAAAAATTCAAAAAATTTATAACTATTCTCAGGAAATTAATTTTTTTTGAAAAAAATTTGATATATAACATTTTTTGCAGCAAAATTTCAAATTTTAAATATTTTGCGGAAAAATTTCGAGCATTAAATTTTTGGAAACAATATTCAAAAATCTATAACTTTTCACAGAAAATTTAATTTTTTGGAAAACAATTGAATATCACATTTTTTTCCCTGCTGCAATATTTGCCCGAATAACCTTGTTCTTAAGAAAATAAATTTTTCAAACAAAAAAATTTACCGCGTAAAATTTTTTCAACTCAACCAAAAAAAAATCATGTAAAAAGCAAAAATTCCTTAATTTTAATCCTTCCAGCTCCCCTCCTGCGGACGCCCCTGTGTTTGTAAAATGTATGTTTCATTAGTTTTGAATATTATTAGTAATTAGGGAATTGCTCTATCAATTTGCAGAAATTGAATTAATGTTTCCTTGAACTCATCTCCACAGCTAATGATTATAAAAAAAACTACACATTGAGAACCAGGAACAAACAATGAAACAATTGCCTCATACTCATACAACCATAGAGGGGGTAGACTCACTCACTCATCATCAACTTGGATTAACAGCAACAGGCAACATTTTTGTACGCCAGGTAAGGAGGTGGAAGAAGCAAAGTGATGATGGGCGTATATGACAGAGGGTTACATGAACGAATATGTAGGCGTACAGTAAAGAATACACTAATGTTACAATCTCTTTATATTGACACCAACATCTGAGAATGCCTACTCCTTAACAAATGGGCATTAGAACAAATTCTCCAGGCTCCTCACGGGAGAGCTCACCAGAGGCATGGGCATCTCCTTATTCCAATCGCAAATCTCCACTTCCTTCTGTTGGTCCTCAGGAAGAAGAGACGGAGTATTTGTATGATCAAAATTTTTTTAAACTTAGAGATGTCTGTCTTAAGAATGGCACTCTTTTTGAAGATCCCGAGTTCCCGGATGATAACGATCTGTTGAGAGATAGAAGTCATCGCTATGAGGAAGAAATTGAGTGGATGAGACCACATGATATCCTTAGGTTTGATTCGCTTGAAATGAATAATTGTTTAGCTGAATTATGTATGAAATATATTTATATCCATTTTCAGAGGAAGAGAAGAGCCAGTTCTAGTGGCAGAAGCAAATGAGGGGTTTGATATAAGGAAAGGCCTTGACACTTGGTTTGTTCCAGCACTCTCTGCAATTGCTGAAAATGAAAAATTGCTCCGAAAAGTTGTTCCAAGAGATCAAGGGTTTTCTCAAAAAGAAAATTATGCTGGGATTTTTAGGTACAAATATCCTTTAACTATTATTCAGCTTAAATAAATCATTATGCAGATTTCGATTTTGGTTTGGATTTTGGATCGAAATAGTCGTAGATGATCGCCTTCCAGTCCGTAGGGATGAACCTCTTTATTTAAAATCAAATTCTGAATTGGAATTTTGGCCATCCCTAGTAGAAAAAGCATATGCCAAAGCAAAAGGATCCTATGAACTTCTCAATCATTGGCCACCCATAGATGGCTGCATAGAACTAACAGGTGGAACTCCAGAAAGAGTGCGGAATTTAAATCAACTTCTAACTGAGGATGCCCAAGACGCAGATAGGTTATTTTTTGATGTATTGAGAGCCTTACGCGTGGGAAATATAGTACTTGCTAGTCCTCCTCCAAAAACACGAGAAGACAAATTAAGATTAGCAGAGGCTACCGAATTAGGATTACAAGTTAAGCACATTTATCGAGTCACCCAGGTAGCAAACTTGGGACAAGGACGACAATTGATTCGTGTGAAAGATTGTTCTAGGACTACAGCTTCCATATGGATAGGTGCATGGCATCCAAAGGATGCAAGATGGTCTCATATACCTGATGAAGCACGCAGGGAATTAGACTCTGAGACATTCCATGATGGTGGATTTTGGATGGCTTATGGGGATTTTCTGAAATATTTCAAGGTAAATATGTTCCCAAATACTTAAATCCCGTTATATAATAGTAACTATTCTGGATTAGACATTGGATATTTGTCACATTAGTCACAACATTGATACAAGTGCTTCATTTCGTGGTCGATGGGAAGCAGATCATAATGCTGGAGGTGTTCTAAAAGGCGACTTTCGAAATTATGCATGTAACCCACAATGCTTTATTCAATTAGATGATCCAGATTATAAGGATCCTCTTGCTCGTTGTTCGGCCATAATATCTCTAATGCAAAAAAGAAAAGCTCACAGTCGTGCTAAAGGCATGAACAAGGTAATCTAAAATAATTGCTTCATCAAAAGTAACTAATTGCACAGCTAACATTGTTACAAAAAGAGTATGAATGTGTTTTGTAAAATAAATTATGGAGTAGAACAACTATAAATCATATTATTTTAGAAATTTACTGCTAGAAATAATTACAATGTGTCATTCAGATACATACTTAAATTTGACATTTGAATTTATTAAAATGCCGAAAAAGAAAACAAAAATTAAGGCGAACACCTGGTTCGAAATCCTCCAAAAAATCCTGAAAACGCAACTTGTATTTCATCCTCTTTATAAATTTATTTCAGATTGGATTTAAAGTCTACAAGGTAGAAGATGAAGTCGAGGAGCTCTCGCGAGACTTTTTCTTCCTCCGACGCAACGACAAAAGCCACAAGAAGGTAGCCAAAACACCCACATGGCATGATGGAAGAGAAACGAATATAAGAGTCCGACTCCCTCCGGGAAAATATTGCATAATTCCGTCCACCTATGAACCAGAAGTTGAAGGAGACTTTATACTTAGAGTCCATTTCGAAAAATATTCACGGGAAGGAGATGCAGAGTATTCTCATCAAACACTTGACTATGAGGAAGGCGAAGACGAAGTTGATGAACACTCAAAACTAATAGAATAATGAAAAGTATATGTTAGTAATCTGCAAGATATTAGTGCTTTCATTAATTATTTCTCTCTATTTTGACAATTGGAACGTATTAGCGAGTAATGAGCACTATTCTTTATTTTGTGATTTTTTTCTCTCAGTAGATATGTCGTCTACTGAAGTTGCCAAACTAAACTTTTATGTTTGACTTACAAGGATTTATACAATTTTAGCATCGTTGAATTAATGAACATTTTCGTTTACTATATAGGTAGGTTTATCATGTACATATATGTGTACTTGAAAGCAGTTTGTATTTTATCAGCATGTAAAACACAATTAATCAAAATAATAGCAAACAATCGTTAATACTTAATATAGATATACATACATAATATATATAAAAATCTAACTTTAATCATTGTAAATTGAATATAGTCTTAGTAAAAACAATATTCAGATAATTGAAATAAAAAGATTGTTGTTAGTTTGGAAAACATGATTAATTCTTTGAATGAATAGGACGACACCTTCAATAATATTTCGACCATTAGCCCATAAGAGGTGTGTTTTGAATGACTTGATACATTTGCACCTTGGCGATGGGTTCATCTTCATATTCATCAATTCCGTGAGGCATAGGAAGAGCTGGATTAAGTTGCCTTACCCACGTTTCTAAGACTATTCCAGTCTGAAAATATGTATGATTAGATAAAAAAAATTGTGAAAAAACAAAAACCTTACTGGTAAATGCTGCAGTGATTCTTGTAGACTAGGAACCGTAACAATCAATGATCCAGGCTTAATAACACTCCTTAGAAAGAGCCACATTTTGACTTGGAGCTCCGGACTCATGAACCAATCAAAAACATTATTTAATATAACTACATCTGCGGAGTTGAATACCTCAGGAAGTGTGGTCATCTCCCCTCGAACAACTTGAACACGATTCCCAAGTTTATATTTATTAATGATTTGCTCTTGTAATACACATAAATCTGGATTCATTTCGATACCAATGATTTTGGAGGCATTGCTGAAGAAGTAGGCTCCATAGAGGACAGCACCAAGTCGTGATCCCACATCTACAATGGTTTTTCCTTCGAGTCCTAGTGGTAAGAGATTTCTAAAGATATACTCCAGTAAATCCTTGGAACAGGAGTGTGTGATGAGTTCTGGAATAATAATGATATAATTAAAGACACTTAAAAAACTTGTGAATAAATATATTATTATTGCACAGCATACATAATGTAGGATGTTTCTAGACAAAAGCTATCTTCATTAAGAATTATAAAAAAAAGAAATTACCAGCTTATCAATTATTTTACTTCCTAAATATAAATGACCCATTATTTCATTTGATTTATTCGCTTAAGTATGGGCTTCATTTTGTGGGATGGTTTGAGATGCATAGGAATATTAGCTATAGCCTTCATTTTATTTATGAACATTTTTTTAAAGTTCCCCTTTAAAATATTATCTATTTTATCTTTTTTTCTATTACTGACCGATAATTTTGTAGATCTTTAAGTGACATTTAGAATGATCTATCAAAATAATTTAGTAATAAGAAATGTGGGATAATTAGATTCCGGGTACAAATGTAATCCACGCTACGTTTTAAGAAAAATTACTCCAGCCTGCTTTTGCATTGACAGAGCACATATAATCTAAGAATGATAATAACTGATTTTTTTAATCAACACATACTTGGAGATACAACTTGGAGAAGGAGAAAGGTTTAACAATAAGAGCATATAACGCCTAACCTTATACTCCAATATTAGTCTGAATTTAATGCACGATATTATAGGGGTAGGCGGTACTGAGTGAATTTTGGGTCATATTTTCAAAACCAGCTTGCTTGTCTTTTTTTGGTTGTATTTTAATCCAATTAACCAAAATATGAAAAAAAAAAAAAAAAAAATGGCACCCTAAAAAACTAAAACAAACCAGTTTCCCCTAAAAATTCACCGCGTCACTTTATTCCTCAATAAAATCGGCTGTAGAACTCTTAAAAAGTTGTTTGATGACTCTATTCCTACTAATTACAAGCCAAGGATTCCAAATATAGCATTAGTTTTGTCCTATCTTTTGTAGATTTATAAATTTTTGAGAACATGTTCAACAGCACCCCATTTTTTACTAAACGGTTAGTTTTTGATTTTTTTACGAAAATAATCATCCCCCAGCCTAAAAATTCATTCCTTGTATGACTTATGTAAGCTAGTTGCACATCTAAATATGTATTTTGAGCATTTATATAAGCACAAATCGAAAGTATTACTGGTCATTGTGAAAATAACATGTAAATCAGTGTTACTATGTTGTACACATATAATATCTAATAATACAAAATATTGTTCATAATACTTGTAGAAAAATTGAATTGATCAAGAACTTTTATTCAACCATTTGAAGTGATCCTTCTCAAGGATTGAATTGATGGCATTATGATTTCTTAGGGAAAATGTCATGAATTTGTTGTGTGAAATATCCCATTCACCATCTACATCACTACAGAGTAGAGGCTGAGTGCAAATCTAGTGTCTGGTTTTCTAGGATGTTTCTATGTTAAATTGACCCTTTTTCACTCTTACAAGATGATCCATTGGGAATGTGCCATCATAATTCCTGTTCTCACAAGAAGCAATATACCAAGTGTTTCATTCACCCTCAGTGACAAGAGTAACACAGTAATTTCCAATTTCAATTTCTATATCATCTTCAGTTCCAACTTCTGCCATATTACATTCGAGAGCTACCTCAGCATCTCTGTTTGTTGGTAATAGGGGCACTAGAATAAGAAGGTTCATGTCCAGCCAAAAGTGTACAAAGGTTGACTAATCTCTCTTCATGTAAGTTCTTGTTGACCTTGAACATAGTTGGATATTCCAAAACATCATACTTGTGCGTATCGTGATAGTACATCAATTCATTTCATACAATCTTCTCTTTCATGTCAGGATGGGAGTGGAGAATTTGATGAAGCTCCTAAACACTAAGCTGAAGATACTTTAGTGCGTACAGACTCTTTTTCTTGCCCATCTCGATTTTTTCAGCAATCCTGATATTAAGAAGCTACTTCTGTTCATTGTACCATTTGTTTTCCATATCATTTAGTACTTTAAATAACTAATGCTGCTATACTATTTGGAAGCAACGTTCTAGAAGGTCTGCAGCCAATTTTATTGAAAAATAATGTGGCGCAATGCATTTTTAGGGGAAATTATGGCTCGTTTCAGTTTTTCGGGGGCAAGCCCCCAAAAATAAAAATAAATCATTTTTTTTTTCACATTTGGCTTAATTGGACTAAAATACATCCAAAAAAAGACAGGCAAGCTGGGTTTGAAAATATGACTTAGTACTACCTACCCCTAGCTATTATCTTTTAAACAGAGTAAACATTATAACAGTTTTTCACATATAAAAATCTTTACAGATGTAAGTTATTTTCATCCAGTTATTAGCTTTGCAGTCAGCACATAAGAGCAATAAAAGTTATAATATTGCAATTTCAATGAGCATAAACAAATTCCTACATTTATAAAAAAGTAATAACTTCAATTAACAATGTTAGTAGCTATTTTTTTTCCTTTAATAAAATAATATTAATGCATAACATTCCTTGTTACCTGATGTTACTTTACATATGTAGTTCTAGGAATATTGCCCTCCGGAATATTATACTCAATGGAAAATTACCAGTAATTCAGGGGCGTCCGTTTTGTTTTTACAAAAACAAGAATGTCATGATTAATTAGTATGAATTCATATTAATAAGCATCATTACCACAAAAAATATTTTGATGTATTAATTTTATCAACTTTTCAATTACGTTTATAACCACGATTTAAATAAGTTTTGTATCAATCTGAAAAACATAAATTACCAATAAAAAAAATAAAAAAATTGAATGGCAACTTTTCAATAATTATTTATAAAATATGATTTTTATGACAAGACGAGTTTGTTAGCGAGCAAAAAGAGCTGGGGTGAGTATATCTCGTAATTCCTCAATTGTTTTTTTAGAAACTCGAAACTACTAATGCAGCAAAATTCAGCTTACGACACGTCACTATTTATAAGTATACAGGAAGATTCTTTTTTTATTCTTATCAAATTTTTTAAAACTATTTTAATCAACAAGATATACATACGGCCCGTCACCCAAAAAACATAATGTTCAGTCAAAAGTTAAGTAAAGTAGAGTTATTTAGGACTGCTGAAGACTGCAGTCCCGTCCAATTCAGTCTAGGTCCGGTCTAGATACGTTCTAAAAACTTATAAAGTTCGGTCATTGATGACGTCATTATTTCATTTTTTTTTTAAATCATCTGTAATCTTGGCAGTCCTAAGCAGAGATAAGACCGGTATTAAGACTGGAATGGGCCGAAAAAATATTTTTAAGCAGTAATGCATGAAATATGTCCTGCCACAATGAATAATAATAAAAAACAAAAAATAACGTGGTAATCCTGACAATTAAAGAATGTTTGCTAGGAGAGCAGCTTAGTGTCTGTCTTTATTTAGAACTCAGTCCCGTCCAATTCAATCTCGGCCCAGCCCAGCCCAGCTCAGTCCTAAGACTTAACCGGACTAGACCAAATAATAAAGTACTGTCACAGCACCAAGTATCCGTACTCGTATTTCTTGAACACTTTAAGCACCGGTGATGTACGCAAGCTGAATTTTACGTGAGTGTTTTCGAGTTTCTAAAAAAAATACTCGAGGAATTATGAGTTTAACTCATTACTCGCTTGCATACTCGTCACTTGGCTGAACACTCGATACACACACTTACACTTTTTGCTACCTAAAAAACTCGTCAGTCATAAACATCATATTTTTTACTGAATAATTGAAAATTGTCATTTAAAAAACTGTGTGGTTTTCTAGAGAACTATTGTATTCGTGATTGAATATACTATATTTGTACATATGTATAAAAGGATCTATTCCTAGATTGAATATAAGGTACTGATGACCACAGAAAATTGTTTTTGTAATTTATGTTCGACTGATTGATCTAAAAATTAGTTTTAACTTATTTGAATCGTAGCCATAAGCGTAATTCAACAGTTCATTAGTCAATATTTTACTATAGTTTGGTTATAACTTCGATAAGATATGTTTTTAGCGGCACCGATGATTATTAATATGAATGCATATTAATGATACTATATAGAAAAAATAGAGATTTAAGTAATTCCAAGCAATGTCGAGTCCTCCTGCTAGTCTTTAAAAAATCAAAGAAATATTATTTTAAAACGAACTGGGATTATGAGTACACATAGCATTAAAATCAACACAGTTCTAAATGTGAGGAAACATAAATTCTAAATTTTGCCAAGAAAGTAAGTAATTCTAGGAAGATTTACATGTTATAATGGGCTCGAAAAAGTAAAAAAAAAAGAATTCCAAGTTTTTACGTTTTACGTTCAAATTCCGAGTAATACTCTGCTTTTTATGCCCACGAGCCGAGTTTTTTGTTTCTTTATTTACTTCATAAAACTCGAGTACCGATTTACGAGTTTTGCTCGTGACAACTCACTAATAAGCACTAAGTTGTAGGACTTAAGTATAAGGACCGATGTACTTATCCTGGTCACAAAGTATGCAGACGATAATAATGCATAACGAATAATGCTCGATATACTCACTGATTTGTCTGGTATTTTTAGAGCCACAGTCCCCACAGATCTGCTTTGGAAGCTTTCCATCCTCCACAAGCTTTTCTTCATCCTCTTCATCATATAAAAAGGCATCTAAATGTAAGAAATCCTCAGAATCCGGATGATGGATGGACTCTGAAGGCATAACGGCTTCAAGCGGCAAATGTGCTCTTATATCATTGGAAATTTCCCTGAGTTGAAGACGTATTACAGGCTTGATCGTGTTTGCTGCAGGTGCAGGAGAAACGGTGCGAATCATATCTGGTAGGGAGATGCGAAGCCATTCCAAAAAGGGCTCGTGATGTGAAGGATTCGACGCATTGAGTAATGATAGAAACCCCTTTTGCAAACTCTCCATGTTTTCAATTTCTTATCACAAGTAAATAGAACTAGCTACGAACTCTTACAGCTGATATATTTATAAAAGGAGGGCGTGCATCAAGTGGGATATTCTCCTTGTCTCATTGGTCAAGAGAATACATAAATAATGTTATTAGCACACGTTCTCTTGTGCAAACTATTTAGGTACATAATAATAATAATATACAATCGCATTAAAATGTGTAAAATATGTTTTTTATTTCTTTACAAATTACTACTAAGTTAATTCAGTCTATATAAGTGTAAGTGTAAGAGGGTCAAAAAGGTGTACAATTTTGTTTTGTTTGATCATTTTCCCTTCCTCTTCTTTCATTTGAAGCAAAATGATTAGTTAGAGGTAGCATTTTTCAGCTCATAACAAGCCTTATTTTATATTCTGGCTTTTACCTACACATATATTAATCATTAATAATTTCATGAGCAGGGTAAAAAAAAGGTAATCGGTGCAATTACTGAAGTTCATACAATGTACATGCATGAATGTGCTATCTTAAAAAATAAATAAAAATTGTATATATCATAAATTGCAATTTTTTTTACTAATATAATTATTTCACGTAACAATTTAAAAAAAAGTTCACTCAACCTCTATTTCTATAATATTATATCCTGGCTGGGAATATGAATGTGGTAAGTGATTTTTGGAGGGTTATTTCCGTTTTTGTCAACAATTGGATTAGTTTAGATGTATCTATTACTTATTTCTTAAGATTTGAGAGGTGTAATTAGATGTACATACTTATAATTAAATGTCAATTGAATTATTTATTGTTTGTTTAAATACTTAAGTAATTATTTGCCTAAAAGCTTGTTGCGTCTTGACGAGGGAGAGACGCAAGCTTATTTATAATAGGAGAGATCCAGGATGACCGAGAGAAATGAGGAGAAGAATTCACGTGGAGGAATAAGGTAACACTGTGTATTCTAACTATACTCTAAATATATTTACATAAGACGACACTATTTATAATACACAAAACTCAATACTTAAATACATAAACGAATATACAGGAAGATAAAAACCAGAAAGGACATATTAAATACATAACAAAGCTATAAGCCCCCTGTTCTACTCATCTCTAGTTATTCGAAATTAGTAAACTCCCTCACTCCCTCATACTCCTTCTCATCTTGTATATTTTTCAAATCTATCTTAAACTACAAACACCCAATGGATTAATAATCTTCACTCGTGTAATTGCTATAATAAACCATTTACCCTTTAACAATTAAGTAAACAAGTATTTTAAGCAATACAATCAAACCCAATTCAACCTTCTGAATTATTTGATCAATCCTTTTAGCAAATGAAATATTGCTAATAATAGTATACATAGAGAAATATTATCTTAAAACGTTGCTTTTTCACTCTTGAATCATAATATTAAATTTACAAACATAATAAATAGTATAGAATACATACAATGGGATAATGAGTTCCTCAAACTTATCAAAAAATATCCTGGAGACTGAAGATCTAATTCATGATTCTAAATCTGATCCATTTACGGAAAGACTTAAATACTCGACAAGATCTTGTGCCGTCCTTAATTGTCAAAAATTTAAATAAATAAATAAACTGAACTTTGATGAATTGATGTTATAGTCTCAATAACATTAAGTAGGCTCGATATTTCCTGTCCATGACATGCTTCAAAGATTGCATCAATTTTTTTAATCTGAGTAAGGAAGGAATTTGAAGGTTTTGTCAGTCCTCCTTTAGATAATACTGATATCGACGGTGTCGTATCTGAGTCACAAAAAGGATCATCTCTAGTCTTCAAACCGATTTTAGGGTATTTCAAAGCAAACTTCTTAGGCAAGTATCCAGTGATATAACCCAATCCTTGACGTCTACAGTCATAGGCTGTAAAGAAGAAATTTATAGGCTTTACATTCACTTCTTTTTGATGCACTTCTAGTCAAACTGAAGGAAAATAATTTTTTTTCATGTCTATTTATTTTCATGAGAAGTATTTTCTTTTCCTTCCCCCAATGAAGAAGCTGCTCATTTTACATATCTGTCTGTACGACACATTTATGTTTTGTTGGTGTATTATATTCTTTTCAATAGTCTCCGAGGAGACATCGAAAGAAGGCTTTAAATGTTCAAATGATATTGCTATAGTATCAGAGCATTCTTCAGATGGCTTATCAACTTTCAAATTTCCATGTTTCGGAGTAGCTGTAAGTTCATCGACAACTTTTTTTTGTTGCTGGAGGAGAGCCTAGTATAAATATAAGGATGGTCATGAATGTGTATAAAATAGATTTGCTTAATTTCTTATGGATATAGTTATTTATTCTATCAATTACCTTTTTGACCTTCTAACATTTGATTTCTCTGTCTTTGCAGCTCGAATAGAGCTTTCAGGGACCAAGTAAGAAATGCATTTGATCTAAAAGTTTTCCGAACCTTGCTTCTAGAGGTCCTTCCGTAATTAGACATGAGTTCGGTCTTTAGATTTTTCGGAATGCATCTTCCTCAAAATTTATAGAACAAACTCTGGCAGTTTCGGGATTGAATGGGTCTTGTCTATGACTAGATTGGACCCATTTTGAACGAATGTCCTTGACATTGGGAAATCTATGGTAAGAATAACCTTCACCAGAGTTCACATGAGAGGAGTAGCAGATTGGTAGTATACTTTACCGCCAAAAATTTTTCCTACCAAATTTAAGAGGGTTAAGACTTTTGGACATCCATATAGAACAATGATAGATTGTATGTAGTTGAAAAGGAGGTTCACTCCTCAGGTATTAAATAATAATGATAGTAGCATAGGAAAAGAAAAAAACATCCTTCACGTTACCAACTGAAGAGAAACGGACGAGCTAAAAAATACAACGAATTAGCATAACTGAGAACGTCCGTTTTCCATTTATGAATGCCAAGAAATAAATTTAAGAATTGATGCTCCCCGAATTTCTTATCATAATGAGGAGTGCAAAAGGTTATTTTACATCAACATTCATTGAATGAAATAGATTTGCATTTATTCACGGAGTGTTAATTTATATCTAATCCTAAATCGGCGCTGACGTTCAAAAATTAATAAATTTCTTATGAAACTACCCTAGTAAATATTTTTCCCCTTGTCAACATTATTTTCTTGCTACAAGTATAATAATATTTATACAAGATATATTACCAATGTATCGTATCCATGTATTTTGAGCATATGAAAGCGGGTAGCCCATGACAACCATTATACATATATAAAAAAAAACCTTTACTTCAACAATAGATTATAAAGTCTAGTAAGAAAATATGAACAACAAAGAACTCCTAAGCACAACAGCTTTAATCCAAATCCTTGCACGAGTCCATGGCTCTCAAAAGTGTATAAAATCCCTCTCAAGTATTTTTGAAGATAAATGCATACACTACAATAGTGTTGAAGATACTGCGAGTCTCAGAGACTCCCTACTACCTTGTGAGTATTTAAACGTGATTAACAATGAACTAGGGATTCGTTTGAGTATGGAAGAGCTAGATGGGATTCTACAATATCTTCCACGGAAGGATGATACGCGAGAAATACTCTTAAAGGATTTCATGGAAATGAAGTTGATTTCCCCCCTTAGTTTTAAAGTAAGGAAACCTCAAGTATTTTTCCATTTATATTGAACCTATTTTTACAAATTAACGTTATAATAATTTACACCATATAGACGATAGATCGTAATAGTGATGGATACCTTTCAAAAGGTGAGCTCAAATTAGCGAATAAGGATAGTAGAATGGTGGATATAGAAGAAGTCATGAGGGACGCAGATCTCAACATGGATAAAAGGATTGACTATGCAGAGTATCAAATTTATACAAGTGGTGATTAAAGAACTAATACACAAAAATCTTGGTTTATTTTTTGCATACAAAACATCAATGGACCAGGACCAAGGTTTATGATGATGTCATCGAATTGAAATAAATAACGCCTCATGTATGAAGGCGTATGATTATTTACTGTTTAGTATTATAAAAAATATATTGCGAAAACTTATGTTTTTATTTATTATTTATTACCATGACTTTACAATTTGTATGGAGGGTAGATACGGGGGGGGCCTTAACATAAATACAATATTGAACAAAAAACAAAAAAAAATCTACTTAATATTATAGGCTTATTTTTCAAATTTGTGGGATGAGTTGGAAAATCGAAGAATTTTACCCAAGTATAGAACATTATACTTTTATTATCCCTGATATGCCCCCTTCGAAATAAAATCTATCAATGTATAGTAACGATCCATTTTGGCTCCTTTCAGTCAAAGGGGGAATAAGAATAATTCGCCCTTGGTATGATTATTCGTATAAAAATAAAAATGTGATCCACACTCAAATTCGAGAAAATTCATTCTAGCTTGCTTTTGTGTTTAATTGTGGCCCACAAATTTAAGCTGAAAAAGCAAATATTGGATCCATTTTTCCAACTCATTTGTATGATATATGTGGTGTGTCAACATAAAAGCTGTATAGGACAAAAAAGAAAAAGAGTAAATCCCATTTACTTTTAAACTCAATCACCTATCTCATAATTGAGTCCATTATAGGGACTTATTTTCAAATTTGTGGGACGTGTTAAGATCATAGAGTTATAAGAAACATAGACAGCTGATTTTCTTCAATAGCAAAAGAATATTTTGAGATTCGTCAGCTGTCGAAGAAAAAAAAAAGGTTGTGCCCAAAACAAACAGATCTATAGTATTTTTTCAAAACAAATTAATTCTTAAAATGAAATAATATTTTTAATTGGGATTAATTTGCCACCTCTTTTTAATTGAAATACGTGTTATAGGTATGTTATCATATTATATATGTATTCCATTAACTCCCTGTTGTACTTATTACATCCACAATTTGTAGGGTCAAAATCCCTATTTGTGTAGCGTTCAATGGCAACTCCAGGACGGTAACTTTGACTCAATCTTCCAAGACTAAGTATTAACCTCATGAATTGAAATAGAACGCCATTAAATTTTTTCATTTTTCCGTGACGCTTAGACTGGATCAACTCCTCATGAGCAATAATACATTAAGAGTATCGTGAAATCGACTCCAACCTAATTATATAATAAGTATATAAATTTATGTTGTATAAATTGGCAATTATTTTTCCTTATATTTCGTAGAAAAGTAATAAACATAATTCGAAGGAGTATTTTGCTATAATAATTAATTTATTAAATTGAAATATAATTTAGTCTTTCAAAATATTAATGACACTGTTACAAAATATTGATTTTTGAATTGGACGAGATTGGTGAGAATACTTCGAACTCGGGTCCCTTGAATCTTCTCACTTTCTTGTTTTCCCAAATGATATAATTTGATCCTTGAATAACATTTAGGGATTTATTTAATGAGGAAAAATAGATGACTTGATTCTGGAGATGAATCAAATACATGGTAATTAAGAGATTGACAGACCCTTTTTTTTTTGGTTAAAACCAATATTTTTTACTATAGCAATATAATTTTTTTACATTAATTTTGAGTTTCTAGGCAGTGCATAACTTGTCGAGTTCAATAGTATTTGTAAAACTTTATCCGTTTCCTTACAAACCTAAATTAAATAGCTATGGCATTTACTACTGTCCAATTTAATTAATTTTCGAATGCTCATTTCGTCGAGCGTTAAGTTGCAATACACCTTTCCTCCTGCAACTCCTTGCTGTTCCACTCAAAGTTTCAAAGGTTTAAATGTAAATCTTGGAGATCTATCGATTGTTCCATACAAACTACTAATAAACTAGGGGTGTGCAAAGCCATGTTAAATGTCGTGTGAACATAGGTATACCCCTTTCGAGAGTAAGACTGCAAAGTTAGACCAAATTTTCACAATTCATCACGATATTTTTGTCTTTAGATTATCCTATTTTTGTTATTGAGAATACTACGTGGATAGAAAATTTTGGGGATTCCATATGTTATGGAAGATAGTACTTTTTCGTCTGACCCAGAAATAAGGTTTTTTTTTTTTTTAAATCGTCAAATATATCTCTGATTGTCTTGATCCGCTTTTGAAGTCACAAGGTTATCCATTTTTTTAAAGTCTTTAAATTTTCTAAGAGCTGCTCATTTTCTTCTGCAAGGGATAGAAATTGAAGCTTAGCTTTTTTGTTCTCTACGCCCAGGAGATCCATTGAATTTGGCAAAGAGTACAAATGATCCAAAAGTACATTTGAAGCGTGATTATTGTCATCCTCTATATCTTCTCCGATAATTACTTCCCTTTTATCAGATCGTTTTAATACTCTTCGATTTGACTCAACTATAATTAAGTGCTTGAGAAAATCAAAAATAGTTGGTATTGCTCAATCAAAAAGATTACACTTGACTTCATATCGAATGATTAAATCCTTCTTGAAATGTTTGAACAAATTCTCGACCACTTAGAGGGATTCCAATTTTCTCTCCGGCAGTTCATCTAACAGCGATTACGAAACTCTTGATTTTTTGAAAATCTAAAAGAACATATGTTTAAACCAATAAAGTGGTCCAATATGTAGTTATATATGAATAGGCTGGTATTAAAAGGGCAGGGATTGGGGGGAAAAATAATTAAAACAGCATTTGAATTTTTTACATTGTTGTATAAATATATTAATTTTACTTAAGTGAAAAAATTGATAAATGCGTGATGGGGCCCGCCTTCCATATCTCTCATCTATTCCATGGTCATAATTCTCAGCATGCTGAAATAATGTTGACCCTTATGATTCTTAGTCCTGAAGGACTGAGAGAAAGTTGTCGTTCTGGAGGTGCAATTATAAGCCACACAAGTAGGCATCATTGTTCAGCTACAAATTGGCAAAATAATAAGTATAGCTAAAGGAATATATATTTTAATAACTTACCAAGAACGGGTATGCCAATCCAGAAGGGATGATAAATTAATTTTAAATAACAAAGTTCCTATTACTAATAGTATTGGAGAAATACTAACGACCTGTTTGTTTTGGGCACAATATTTTCCCCCCTCAACAGCTGAACAATCTCAATTTTTTCTCCAAATTAGTATAAATGCTAAATAGTCTTGATTCTTATTTATTATCAAAGTAGTATTGCCTATTAAGTAGTATCTAATATGTTTCTCAATATAATTTACATACGTGTTCATATAAATCCATTTTTAATCTTATTCCTCCACGCCTTCTCCATGTTTCTCTCAGTAATCCAAGATTCCTCTAATTAATTTAGTTTGTGTCTATCAACCTCGTCAATACACAACAGTGGCGACAAAGATGGGATCAAGACAACTTGACCCCCCTGCTATGGGATTGTCGGCAAAGATAGCCCGGCTGGAGTTGAGTAGCCCACTTTCGTCGACAAGGATAATGTTTGTTCGTCTACGGTAGGTGAAACAATTTTGGTTGTGCCTTGTGGAGGATGCAAAGGAATTCGTATCCTTGAGAAGATCTGCGGTCAGTGTCCGAGTGAGGCTCCACATCATCCAGTGTGGTTTTAGTCCCATGGACTTCAAATTCTTGGACGTCTCTACTCAACAAATAAAAAATTACAAAAGAAAACACATGACATGTTGTAGATTTTTGTGATGATCAATGTTGGCTAGTTTTTGTGCAATTTTCAATATATATAAAGAATAATTTGTTAATAACACAGGGGAACACACATTTTGTACATATGAGTTGAAGCCAAAAAAGGAATTTATCTTTGAGGATTTTTGTTCCATTACGTATTTTTTTAAGTGTTCCTACTTTGAAATATTTAAATTATCTACTCATCCTGAATGGATCACTTCATTGATTCGATCCTGGTATCTCCTTCCCGAGGAAGGAGTCCACTCCTCTCCCTTATGAGGTCTGGTAGTTTTCCTCGGATGAATTATCCTCCTGTCGTCCCTCGTAGAACTTGGAATTGGAACATCTCTTGAGATGGATGATCACATTATAAGTATCTTCCTTCGATTTCTTCCTTTTATGGAGCATGCCGTCATAAAATTGGCATTGAAATCGAAAAAAAAATATGATGTTAATGTTGACTATTTGCTATTAAATACAAACCCTTATAAAAAATGGAATCACTTGAAAATACAAAATAGAACAAAATATTTGGAGATGCCTATTTTTTAAATACATCTTTTTTTAAAAATAAAATATGGAAACTTTATAAAAAGCAAAAATTCCTGAGCTTGGGTGGGGCGGGGGCTACAATTCCTTGTGCTCATCCCCTGCAGACGTCCCTGGCTGGCAATCTACACTCAACTTTGAGAAACTTCCATTCGAGCTTACTTGAGTGTTAACGACCCACATTAGTTGATACATACCTACACACATTACACAGATGATTATATTTTATTGTTAATAAGATACTAATTAATAATGTGAAGAAAAAAAACCGGATTTCTTTATTGCCATTCAAATGATATATTTATAAAATGTTTAATATAATTTTGATCAAAGACTCAATAAAGGTTCATTCCGTGGGCTTAGCTATATTTAGGTAATTAAAATCTGGATTTTACTATGTAGATACTTTTGCAAGGACTAGGTACAAGACCGATTTTTTTCGGTTGTGTTTTAAGAGATTTTTCTGAACTTATATGTACTAATATTTGAATTCAAATCGTATGCTTGGGAAAATTCAATCACGATTTCTGGGGAAACACTGTTCGAAAGGATCATGATGTTATTTATCGAAGGGCATTTATAAGGCATAATTTATAGTTATTTAATTTCTATTATAAATCAAATTTAACGATTAAAATTTTTTTTTTTTATCTCTTGCAAAATGTGTAAATAAAAGACGCTTTTTAAACAATATAATATATATTGTCACAAACACGTGGGTTCTTAATTGTTCATGTTTTGATACAACCTCTATAGACATAGCTTTTATCAACTTAGACGCGAATATTTGCAACAACAACTTCCTACATATAGATAATCCCTTTTGAATTGGTTATTTACAGGGTACCAGTATATTAGTAAAACATAGGTTTCAAATCTAAATAACTCTTTTTAAAAGCATCCAAGAAGGTTTGATACAAAATTATCCGCTTGATATTTTGCTTACGAGCAGAAAGTTTCAGTTCAATTTTAACAACATTTTGGGCATATTATTAAAAAAAAAAAAACAGAAAATCATCATGGTAACCCTAAAAATTTGAAGAATGCTTTGGAGGAGAGCAGCTTAGCTGCTGTGACGTTTAGTAAGATCAGCTTCAATTAAACGAGAACGGGGAAAAGGTAATAGACAAGGGCATTAGCAAGAATTACTCTGATGTTGAACTATCTTAGTTCAGTAAGGACAACAATTATGACTCAACAATAAATCTTCAAGGTAGTAACTCTCCGTCTTTTATAACCAGACACGAATGTTCAATAAGTGGGTTGAATGTAGTAATTCAAAGGGAGTTTTACCACTCAAGAGTTAAATAGTAATTAAAAAAGCTGAGGAATAGAACTTTCATTCTTCAGATAACCAATGGCAAAAAAGTGAGTGAGGTAAAAAGTACCTACTTTTTACAAAACTAAATTTGTATGTCAAAGAAAAGCAATCTGATCTACAAGAAATGTAGAAAAACCGGATGCTCCTACATCCACATCATGAAGTCCCTCAAAGGCAGCCAGAAACAAATCTTTGAAGAGACTGGGAAAAATATTCGGATATCATTGATGGTTTCCAGATGATGGTGGAAAGTCTGGCACCACCTGTGGAGGAAGTCCTCTGCATCGGTGTCCCAGTTCTGACTGATAGTGGTGTTGAGGGGCTCAGTGTTTGGATGAAGGCCCTAGAATGCTTCCCCTCGATTTGCATCCAATAGGCGTAGTTAAGGGCGTTGGCATATGGGCTGTAAGGGAGCCAAAAATTTCAAAAAGAGTTCAAAAGAACTCAACAGACTAATTCAAAAGAGTCTAATCCGGAAGATATCCGGATTTCATATTTTCATAATTCATATTTAATTTCAGTTAACTATCAGCTGTTCGTTTTATTTATTTTCAATATAAATGACATCTATATACAAAAACAAAAACAGTCTAATTTGATCCGAAATTATTTGACAAAACTGGCCATATTTTGTTTAATTTCTGAAATACATTCCCTTTTCTGCTAAAAATAAGAACATATCTTAAATTTTTGCAACTGACAATACATTTAAAATAGGTTTAATCCTCTGGAAATATTGTAATCATATTTAGATATTATTTATTATTTTGATATTTCTTCTTTTTTTAAAAAATAATAAACCAAATATAGGCAGTAATTCTTCCCTTAAAGATAGATGTTAACAACACGACGTTCATTTATGAATGAACAAAAAAAAAAAAAAAAAAAAAAAAAAAGAGAGAACATTGTTTTTCCATTTCTAAGTATTTCTAAATGACCTCATTCGGAGAGTACAAAGTCCATATTCCTTTAAATTTGTTCATGAAAAAGGTACAATTGTTAGAGGCATAAATAAAGATAGTGTCCCGGACCGTGTAAGATAAAAATAACAATCTCCGTGGGCAGCACGCTTATTCTTGTAGAATGTTATTTTATATTTCGTGATATGTTGTTAACTTCTCCCTCTGAAGGAAGAAGAATTATCGCCTATTTTGTTGTAAATTGCTATCAAAATGCAGAATAAAATAAATATAGTATATGAATATAAATATAATTAGTGTACTTTTCCTGTACTAATCTATTTCCAATCTAGAAGGTTTTCCTCCTTATAGCAGTTATTCATTTTTTCCCTCCAAAATCATAAAAAAGGTATCTATTATCAACAATGATTTTAATTAAGGGGTGCCATATGTCTTGTTCCCGCCTTCTCTTCTAGAGTAGTTGTTATAATCGTTTGCAATTTTGTCTGGACTCATTGCATCCCCCTAAAAACCGTTTATAATACAAACACACACTAATGGAGAGTTACTTTGGTATGGATGTCACTCTACACCCGTCAGTTCCTCATTATGCTTCTTTACGACAGCATAATCCGGTCTTATCATAATCCAGAACAAAACGTTGTGCACTTTTGAGTATTTTGTGCAATTTAGATGGTAAAATAGATAATTCATTTTTGTCTGAAGCGATTGGGTGTGCAAATCGATTTGTCCAAAAATTCAGAAAACTTGTCAGGCAGGATGTTAAGGGTCCACTCATGATGATTTCCCAGAAGCTTTGTGACCTTGAAATGGCTGAAAATGTCCGAAATTCTGCATTGTTAAGGAAAATAGACTAAAAAATTGTCATTTTGTTATTAAGGAAGAAGACCTACGGTACCACAGATATGTGCATTGTAAGGGACACACCTCTTAACCCCGTCAAACATGGAGAAAAGGGTCTCCCGAACCAAGAATTTAATCGAGTTAAAACAGTAGCCTCTCTTGTAAGAACTTGTCTGGATCTTCTTAGATGAGAAAAATTCATACAAAACTCAGAAGCATAACATGTGGAACAATAGATGGTTGGAAATAAGTTCTTATATCGTCCTGAGTGTCATGAAGGCCAAGCCCTCACAGCAAGTTGGGATCCTTGGCCTTTTTAGCAGCGAGGATCGAGATATGCCGCCCTTCATATTCAAGGAGGGCATGAAGGTCAGCAGCAAAGTCTACATTATTCTTCTGTGGACAAAAGCCCTAGTTCTGGCAGCAATAAAAAAAAATTTAGTATTCTTTTGCTATTTTATTCTGAGAATGTGATGTTCGTCCCACCCAGTCCTTGGCTTCCTAGTTTGCTGGAATGGAACCCTTTAAGTCTTGGGTAATTTTGAATGTTTTTCCAATGAGGGCCCTCCCCAGTACCACAAGATCTCCAAAAGCTGGTATTTGAAGGGCATTCCGTACTTTACCCATTGGGACGGTCAAGAAGGGCGTGGAGTGTTTAAGGGGACGTTGTGAACTTTTTATCCGAGCAAACAGCGATTTTATTGATTGATATTAAAGTTGTTCTGTATTCAGCACTACCATAATTGCTCTTACACAAATCCCGTCCCTATGTATATCATTAAGTCCTAAATATCATTTATACTACAATAACACATTTCCTAGAATGTAATGATTAGTATTTTTTTCGAGAATTGAATCAATAAATTCAATTCTCTTTAACTTATAATCAACATAAATCTGTACCTAAAAAACTGTTTTTTAGTTTACGTGCATGTTAAAATGTGTCAATAGAGTGTCATTGGTTTTAAATTGAGAACTAAAACTAACTAGAGCAGTGTAAGGACCCACAGAGGCCAACATAAATGCGATAATTCAATCTAATCCTTCGACGAGCATAAGGAAGCTTGCAAGAAACAATAACATCGATGGTAAAATTATGGGAAATAAATTATGTAAAGATAGATTTGGGTTTAAAAAGCCTAGGGAAGTGCTGAATCCAAATGTTTAATACCTTACATCAGCAAAAAGGAACTGAAAGACGACTGCAGATTGTAAACTTTCTCAAAAAGCAGCTAACATCAAAGATGTTAATTCTCATATATTGTAATGAGAAGATGTTTGTTGCTGATAAGGTGTTTAATTTTTGTACGGATATGTACAAATTATTACTGTAGCCCCCCAAAAACAAAAAAAAAAAAAAAAAACATCCCTGTTAAGATCGTTCTGTCCCTGAGTCTTAACATTCAGTCCTTCGAGTTTTTCCCTAAAATGTTGATGTTTTATTTATCAAAATTAAATAAATGGGAGTTATATTAAGGTCATTGGACATATATTGCAATAATATTACTGTTTTAATTATAACTAGAGTAAAATTGATGAAGAACTCTTCTGCTTAATATAAAACATAAAATAAAAAACTGTAAAATTTTAAGAATGATTCTAATGTTGGTTTTATGAGTATGAGGTTACTAATATATATATGTATTATATAAGCACTTTTCTTTCACGCATTGAGGAAATATTTGCTTAATTCTGGGTCAAACGCCGAACTCTTAGTCTCACTGCCGCTTCCCCAAGGGTCAAGGAAACCTCCAAATATCCAAAATACAACGCGGCTCTCAGGTTGTATATATAGTTTAAACTCAAATGCCCTGTTTTTAGGCACAAAGGAACACTTCTAATATGCTACAGTACAACCCAGCCCACGGTTCGTACAGGTACACTACTGGGCCCGAGTACATAAATTATGTTCATAAACTTATGAATGTATTAGCTATAGACTCTTGAAACGAAAGATGTGGTTATCGATCATTGCTGCTAAATGACCTCTCCACCCTCACAAGGTATTTCTCACACACTTTTTTATAGCTTTCTGGACAGGCTAGTGTAAAACTCCGACCTCACTTGCATGGGCCCTCATAGCCTTGAGGAGTTTATTCCTGGGATGTTTTCTTTCACTCTTCTGGGTCCTGTTTGGTCTTTTTGAAAGAACCCTTATTCATCTCCAACGTTTCGAACTTGCTGACGGTGTAGACAGTGATGCCTAGCTGCTTTAAGTACGCGAATGGAATTTTTCAATTGTCCTTTTTTCTACTTTACCTAAGCTGGAAAATTCAGGTTTTTTTATGTAAAGTATTGCTTATACTTTAATATATGGAAATATAAATTAATTTCAATCACTCAACCTTAATTAATTATCGAATTAGTAAGTGCTCAGATTTCAATGGACCACGCATTATGCTCTAATAGTAATATTTTTGGTTTATTCATTGTTTCGACATAAGTCGTCAGTAAAAAACATAAGCTGAATCTGGATACTATTTTATTTAGGGCCAAACTTTGGGTATAATGCTCATAAACTTCGAGACATGTATCCACCTAATTTTGATTTGGATCCGAAAGCTCAGATACCGGAAATTTAGTAGAATACTTATGTTTTTAGATCAAAACCGACCGGGTTCACGGAAAATGTGGTTCCATCCAATATTTAATCTACCTCATGTCATTTTTCTTTATTCGTCTAATATTAAGGGAGTAGAAAAAAGACATGCCAAGGAGAGATTATGCATGCATACTTAACCTACGTACAAATTCAATGATTTCTAATCTAGTCAATCATTTCAAAATTTGGTTAAAAAAGTATTCATTCATTTTATTTATTTGGATTAATCAAATTTAAAGATATTGCGTCATATGTCGCTATTTCTTGTAACTAATTATGTAGATGCAATTGACATTTGATCAAATTATAAAGTGTTTGGTTTCGGTCTTAAAATCCGAAAGTAGTCTGATACAGTTAGGAACTTTATTGGACCGAAACAAATGTAGTCCTCTAAAAAGGATTGCTAACACCAGTCTTACAGGAAAATTTGTTTTGCCCCGTGTCCAATTTGGTCTAAAACTCCATCTATACTGATTCCATAAATAAATTGTTGATGTCGGCATGCATCTTTCGAAATTGTGAAAATTGATCTACGATGGCGTCATATCAAGTTTAATGTGATACCTAACTCATATTGGTCAATTCAAAAATCAAGAATAGGAAGAAAATCGGTACAATGATTCAGGTCGAAAAAATTGATTAATACCAAAATAAATTAGTCAATGATCAAATTTCGGTTTATGGTCTAAGATCACTGTGTGAACCAAAATATATGCCTAAATAGAAAAATGATCACCTTAGACTAAACCAAAAAAGAAAATCGTTATTGGACTAATATTAAAACTAGTATGTACCTCAATATATTTCTTTTCTTCATAAATAAAAAGAGCCCATTTCAAAACCATATTTGAGTCAATTATAGGCTTATCATTCAAATTTGTTGTATGATTTAAGATATCCAAAAACTTTAACTAAAGTTTAGAATCTTTATTTGTTTCAAAAGAAATATATTGAATCTATAATTCCTCATTTTTTTATCGTGATGATCAATTAACTCCATAACTGATCTCAGTTTTTCTCTCAGTCATCTCAAATATCTGGAATTATAATAATTCCACTCTATTATCGTTCTTCGTCATTTTTACACTTAAAACAATTCCCACATTAAAAATAGGATTAATAAAACTTATGTAAAAGTGTTTTTTTTTTATTGTATAGTGTTGGGGTAGATTCTGTGTCCTATTCTGAGCTCTATATATTTCCATTTTTGGACGGAAAAACGAAGAGTAACACGGAGGATTGATTGGGAAAGTTATCTTCAATATTGTTAGAGTAAAATTTATCTTTTAAGCAATGCCTAATTACTCCGGGCAATCCCGGGTACTAAAGTTAGTATGTTATTAATGAAAAAAAAATCTAAATAATAGAATACCAGAAAATATAAACTACCATTGTAATTGGTATATATACAAAAAAATTTGATTGGCTAGAATTCGAAGGGACATCACTATCTAATACCATATTGTCCGATCAGAAACTAGGACACAAAGGAATTTACAGAATATGTTTAATAGATTGATTGGTCCTGGAATTTAAATTTATAATGTTTTTCTTCCTTAAAAATGTCAGTTTGGTTAAGAAATATATTTCTGAACCACACAAAAAGTGATATATTCCGAAATTCGTCTTTAAAAAGTATATTTTACTTAAAAATAATCCGCAATTTTTATTTTCAATATCTATTCATGTTCGTCTCTACCAAGGCCCGCAAGTCCCAAAACTAGTTTAAACAAGAGAAGGTATCATTTTGACACCCCCACACCTGGGTCTCTAAGTCTCGAGGATTACTTCTTTTAGGGGGAGTTAGAGAGGAAGGGTTCTGCCAAGTCACGACAGCATCGAATCGTTTCCTTGAATGACTTCATCATTAAGAACTCGGGAAAAATATCCCTCCCTCCCTTCCCATATTGATAAGGATGCAGTTGAAGGTGGTTCGGATTTACATGAACTATTGTGTTTAAGGTACATCATTATGTATAGCTTAACAGGTTAGATACAGGGCACCCTACACATGCCTGATTGGATTATAACTCATTGAAGCTTATTTTTTATTATTGTTATTATTATTTTTTTTTTCATAACTCTTTTCCTTTTTTCTTCTTCTCCTAGCTATATAATCAATCATATCGAGATACAATACTAAAGTTCGAACTGATGATATAAAAACTAACTTAGAAAGGCGGTAGATATGTCATGCGGCAAATCTCTACGAGGCAAAATTACCTAGAACCATATAGTCTGAGAATCAACCACAAAAGGTTTTACCCACATTTTTCAGCCTACACCCCCCCCCTGCCCTCAGCTGGGTCTGGGTTCTGGAGGACTTAATTTTCCCCGACGATTTTTTTGTCAGTCTTGGTTTTTTATGAAGTCCTAAAATAGTACTATACACTCTTTGCAAGTTTTGTGTAAGTACCTCATGAGATAAAACATGTAAGTTTATGGTTTTGAGGTACTCTGTTGTAGACTGACCTCAAGTTTCCTTCGGGAATTTTTTGTTAGTCATAACTTTTCATGATGTCCTAACACTATACATTGGTGCAAGTTTTGCCTATGTACCTTATGGTCTAAAATAAACCTCCCAGAGACTATTTGAGGTTGTCTAGAGGCTTGTCTAGATTGGATGGTAGGGATGACAAGGAAAAAAAAAATCACTTTTCTAGGTGACATAAGTAATTTCAGGAGGTCAAACTTTCTGTATCTCTTGGGGTAAAATTTTCGGTTATAGGTTCCCAGACTAAGAGTTAATATTTTTTTTTTACAACTAGTCAAAGCTGGTTCGGATCTTTTCGAATAATAGAAGTTTACTTATACCATACCCAGGTTCTTCAAATCCGGCTCGAAGATCTGTCCTATCTCCACTGCTAGTTGTAAATAAATAAAGTGTCGGAGAGATATTGAGATATACTGTATTGCTATTATTTTTACAAAATCAAAAGATTTTTCATTGGCTTATGAATTGTCTATATTCATGGAATGTTATTTATAGTCATGCTAGAATACAAACAAAAGGCCTCATCTTTGATATATATATATATATATATGTATACAATATACGCTTATAATCCTGTATGTGGGATTCAGTGATAGAGCAATCAAACATTGGATCCCACAATTTTGCTTTGATTTGAATTTCAAACTACGGAGCTCTCTTGATTGTTTATTCCTGCACATATACCTTTTATTCCCGGTCTTTCAAGGAACATTTTAAATGGTACATGACATTTCAATTTGAAAAAAAGGGATTTTTGTGTCAAAATTTGTCATTTGTACCATACCAAATAGGAAAAAAAAAATTATAGAGTAGAAACCATAGGGATAAAATGTATAGTGATGATGTGAAAAAAGTAGTTGGCACTTTTAAAATAAAAATGAAATAGTTCACTAATACGTTCGAATAGTTATAACTAGATATTTTAAAGACAGAGTGGATGCTTTCATTATTTTATAAAATATTTATCATAATAATAATAATACACATAATTATATGAATTTATAGATGTCAATAGGTTAATAAAGTCTTTATGAACATATTATTTGATCAAGTATATTAATATCATCTACTTTAATTCCAATTTTTAGGTTACAAAATAATTTTATTTTGCCTTTCAAAATATGTGCCTCTATATATTATGTAGTTTCACTTATCTTATATGCGGTCAAACCCGAATGTAATAAAAATACGCTTATAGATACAGATGAAATTCGTGTGTATTTTCGACAATTTGAAGAATGTTTTGGAGGAGAGCAGCTTAGCTGTCGGTACGTTTAATTAGATCAGCTACAATCAGCTGTACCGAAGAAACCCCTTTTCTCATGCTCCCTTTGTTACCTCTATGTTGATGATTGACCTAGTATCTAATGATTAATTCGAATGCAAACCCGTGAAGGGGATTCAAATAATTTAAAGCGATTTTTATCTTCATAACTGCCACTCTCAGTTAAGAACTATTTATCCCAGGCTTTTGGTTCTTTGGATAAATAGTCCTTTGATATGGCAGTTATAGCTATAAAAATTGCTTTAAATTAGTTAAGCACCTTCACAGGCTCCCTTTCTCAGACCCCTCCACTCAGCCCCCCCAAATCGATCAGTACACCCCTTTATTAAAACGACAAAACTCGACGATCATACTTATTATTATATACATAATTAATAATCGCATTGCTCGTTAAATTATCAGCCTACTGAGTAAATGGCTGAGAAATCCTTTCTCCCCTGTTATGGGCTTTTTTTGTCAGCAGGCCATCCCTCATAATGCAGCTCGTGGCATTTTTGTCAAAGTTTCGCTTCCTGGCAATGCACTAGATATTTATTTCGGGGATCAGTTTCAATTTTGGCTTATCTTCACTGACATTGGTATCTGTGAGTGCTGGACGTAGTCTCCATTCCAATGAGTATTGGAATGTCCGTTTGATGACATTGTAATTGATCTTGGCGTGTAGAGTAAGAAAAGCTTTCATCATTGTCTATGATCTTGTATCCAGCGTCAAGGACCACTGCGATTTGCTTTTTTATCTCCTCCATAATTTCACAGTTTGTTTGTTTATTAAGCTAGGAAGACTCTAAGGATCGGTTCCAAATACAAGCTCCTACGTTTGAACAACTTTTTTCTATGAAAAAGTAGACATTTTAAACGTACATTAGTTTATCGCTGCATGAAACAATTGGTGAGTGTTTGGATAAATAGGGTACCTAAATCTCTCAGTCTCTTTTCTTCTACCTTCATTCTTTGTTTCTATTCCCCTCTATTCTGCCCTGCAACGTGGACTCCCTCTCCTAGTTATTAAATAATAATTTTGTAAAATTAGTATAGAAAAAGTTATCAACCTCATTTTTACATTATAAAAGTGTCCAAACTATATTGAGGCATACTCTATATATATATATTTGGGTCTTTCAAATTTTTTCGAATTTTGATTAGGACTTCTTGGGAAAAGTTGTAACTTTTCTCATATGTCATTTTTAGTTAACACAGTGACAGGGGAAAAAAGATATTTATTTTGTCCATAAGGACTAAAATACAGTATCAATCATTATTTTGCATTGATTAATTATGATACACATTATATAAAATATAATATAAAAAATATTATTAAAGTTTTTTTTTGTTTTTTTTTTCAAAAGCTACCCATTCGATCTAAAATAGATAATGACATAAGAAAATTTTGATTTTGTTTTCGGAAAATATGAAATGAAAGGATGTGCGCTATTCACAGATCATCAAATATTCTTAACTTTTATTGTTTCTAAAATAAAACTTTAGAAAAAATCTTTTTAAAAACTTTTTATAGGGTAAAAAATGTCTATCAAAATGATTTTATTCAAATTCACTTAAAATGTCGTTTGTGTATCTATATTAACTTTGTAAAGAGTAATTGTCATACCAAATGACAACTTTCCCTCATTAATCATAATCGAAATTCAAAACAAGTTGAAAATTGAACCACTCTAATATATATACCTTTATATCCATAATACAAATGATGTTGAAACAATTTTGCTATCGTAAAAAAACAAGTAATAACGAAAACAACTTTTTTTATATTTTCATTTTAATTTAAAAACTGTCAAACTGTTATTATTGATGATGAAAAAAAACGGCATTAATTTAATTAATGAAACATCTATTCATTTTTATTTATAAAAGTATTAATAGGTAGTAATTACGTGCGCAAAAGATAGAGAAAAATAACACTTTTTAAATTGGAAAAGGAAAACGATTCGTGTTCTCAAAATATATTTGTTCATTCTTTAAAGATTGTCCTGCTGTTAAATCACTTTATAAATGAGGAATTCGCATTTATATATTGCTGTAATTTTTATAATAATATACTATACTCAAAGATGAAATCAGGATCCTCTCTAATATTTGCAAAAAAAAATAAACAACATAAAATCCGTAAGTTTTCATATTTTAATTTCAAATAAAAAGGAAGTCATGGTAGTTCATACGTCTTGAAACTTATTTGATATAATTGCCCTCAGTCTCGATCAAGGCGTCAATACGGCCTCTGAAACGAGATCAAGCCTTGATGACGAGGTCCTTGGGGATAATATCAAAGTTTCCTTGATGGTGGGCATCAAACTACCCTTAATTGTGTACGAACGTTTATTAGTGTGTGCCTCAAGGTAGCCCAGATAGAATAATCAATCAAAGTACAATCGGGCTTGCTAGGAGGCCACTGGTGATTGGGAACGAGGTTGTAGCAGTTGTCTTTAACCCTGGCAAGAGAGTTGTTGGACAATTGCCAGGGTGAAGAGTCACTTGCAAATATAGTTTGGTGTTGAACTCAGCCCAACCCCGAAGAAAAGTGGCGTCATGACGTTGCCCTCGGGGGACAAACCCCCTAAGACAATCACAGCTAGGAACTTTATCTTACTGGGTTCCTTGATGTAACGCATTATCAGCCCAGTGGTGTTACAGATGTCACAGTTGCTGATCTGCTCTTGATTATTACTTAGACACATAACTACGGTGCATCTCTGCTACTTCTCTGTGAACTAAATCTCCGGCAGCTCCGAGTATAGTTCTTCCATTATGATGAAATTGGACTAAATGAATACGTTTTGTCTGTATATTATGTCAGATTAAAAAAATCAAATGAGGACGACATTTTGTTCTAGTGCCGATCCAAAGAGGGCACCAATTTCATCTTTGAGAATTGTAACTTTTTAAATATATTTTGACAATCTTTTCCACGTACTAATACTATTTCAAATGTTGAAGGTTCTGCTCTCAATAACAGCAATACATTTTATCTCTTCAAAATCATGTTACAGGCAGCTGATGGGAACATGACATAACCTAACATAATTCATGAATCTGCGCTACGTATGAGTAATGGTAGTCTACGAGTCCTTTCTGCATTTTTTCACTATGCTTTTAGATGTGCGGAGTTCGAAAATTATCTTTTCTGGGTATAAATATATGCTATAACCTGCCTTATCGCCCTTAAAGATTTGAGATAATGCTATTTCTGATAATTTTGGATAGTTTTTGGAGAAAAAAAATAGATGAAACACTGTAATTGAATATGGAAACGACATGGAACTAAAATATGACTATTATTGCCAATGATGCATAAAATAAAAGAAATCAAAAATGAACGTGGCGAGCCTGACAATTTGAAGAATGTTGGGGAACACTTTTTCTGAAAAGAAGAATGGCTAGTTCCTCACTCTACCCTAACAAATTAGCTGTGGGAAGTAAACTCTGCACTTTATGTAACTTGGCAATTGAATATTCAGAGCACTTCTTCCTCGGACTGATCCAACACTACTTAAGACCAGAGTTCCACAATCGGAGTCGTGGAGCCGGAGCCTTTTTTTTAGTGTAGTCGGAAAATTTATACCAACTCCAACTACAAAAATTATTATACTTAATGCAAATAAAAGTAACTTATAGCCTAAGAATTACATTGAGTGTTCGTAAAGTTTTTTCCCTAAATGGGTATAAGATACATGTATTAAGTACTAGTAATTTATGAAAGTTATCTTATTTTTAACGTTACTTCACAAATTTAAAACGTGTTGTTATACTAAAAAATCACAATTCCCAAACAATCTAAAGTTTAAATTATTATGTTGGGTAGAGTATAGACATTAGTCATGCTAATTCATTATTATTTTTGTAATTAGTCGATGTTATCAGAGTAAAGGGTATCATTGGAACGTTAGATTTTTGGTATATTGATGTTCCTAGGTTAGGAGTACAGAAAATATGTTCAGAAACTTATGAATGTGTTAGCATTAGATTTTGATCCATTTTTTTTGTAGTTCATGTTGTTAAATATATCATATTCAACATATTTTCTTTATACCTGGCACAATTATTTACACCAATTAATTAATTGACACCAGCAATGACAGAAACCCACTACTTATATTTATTGTCTATAGATTCAAATAACTCAATAGAACTTATATAGGCTGTAAATATATTAACAGAAATTGTGTCTTGGAGTCGGACTCGTGGAGTCAGAGTTGTTGACATTCACTGTACTGGAGTAGGATTCGGGCATTTTATGTACCGACTCCTCAGCTCCATTTTGATTTGAAAAATGAATGGTTATCATTATTAATTATTATCTGTTAAAAAATGAAAATTAAGGAAGAATTTGAATTCATTATATATCACTGATTTCTAAAGATCAACATTGGGATTGTACATAAAAAGGGCTAGGAAGCCTTTATTCATAAGTCAACATATTTAATTTTTCCACCAAATGGCCGAAAGGGTCCTACTTCAGATCGTCAATGACAGGAAGGATTGCACATATTAAATTTTATTCCTTGGCTATACTCAGGCCGGCATCAGACGTTTCTTCTTGGAGGAACATGGCATAACACTCCGAATTGTAATATATATATATATATATTAGAGTAGGTTTAACCGGGACATTAAGAAATTCAAATGAGTTAAAAACTTTGATTATATATATATATATACATAAAACTTTAAAATTTTAGGAATGATTCTAATGTTGGTTTTATGAGTATGAGGTTACTAATATATATATATGTATTATATAAGCACTTTTCTTTCACGCATTGAGGAAATAGTTGCTTAATTCTGGGTCAAGCCCCGAACTCTTAGTCTCACTGCCGCTTCCCCAAGGGTCAAGGAAACCTCAAAATATCCAAAATACAACCCGGTTCTCAGGTTGTATATATAGTTTAAACTCAACTGCCCTGTTTCTAGGCACAAAGGAATCCTTCTAATATGCCATAGGTCAACCCAGCCCACGGTTTGTGCAGGTACACTAATTGGCCCGTGTATATAAATTATGTTCATAAACTTATGAATGTATTAGCTATAGATAGATTGTGATCATTTGTTTTTCATCTTGTTAAATATATCAAATTCAAAATATTTTCTGTATACCTGGCATAGTTATTGACTACATATAACTGATAACTATGAGTATAGCTATAAATTAAATATAAAATTTACAGGTTCTAGACTCAAATGACTCAATTTAGTAATTTATAAGATTCAAAATATATTATTAAAAAATGTTGTGAAAGTCAGATTCGGGCATTTTATTTACGGACTCTGCAGTTCTGCTTCAAGCCAAACCCCCCGCCCCCAAAAAAAAAAAAAAAAAAAAATCTTGGACAAAGTATCAACACTAGTTTTTACCTCAATATATCAGCATCAACCACAAAAGATTCATATCGGCAGGATCATCCACCTATGTATATAAAATAAGCTACCCAAACAATAATGCATGAATGTCATACATACATAGATCATCATCATCACTCTTGTTCTTACTTATGGAAGTCAAGTTAAGTATATACTTATATCCATAAATATGTTCTATACAAAATATATATGCTAAATGGGGCAGTCCATATTAGGAATGTCAAATTTTTTCCTTCCATCAATCCTCTGAAAAAAATATGGTAAGAAGAACAAATTGCATACATATATATATATATATATAGCTTTAAATACTCGTCCATACTGGGCCCGTTCCAGGGTGTATCGGAGTCACTAAACATGGGACATTAAAGGAGTAATGATACTTTAGTTTAAAACATATATAATAAAAAAGTTTTGAGCGTTTTTCCGTTCCAACTTGAGCATTTCCATTATTTTATACACATTTTCGACGTCCATATTGACAGAATGGAATAGTTGGGACCGCCGCTTGACTGACGCATTTCATACACATTTTTTTTGCCAATCTGCTCCCCTTTTTTGCCTTGGTTGTAGTGATACTGAAGTATAGTTCGAATTTTCTCTATTTTACTTCCATTTTGGAACACTGTAACTTACTACTGGCTTCGCTATACATAAAATTGGAAATAACCTTATCTTCAATGTACATTTATCCTTCCAGAGTACTTTTTTTTATGGCAATGTATTATTAATCGTGAGATATAGCTCACTCAGGAAATCTAGCGAAAAACACTCTGAACTTTTTACTTAACTATTATTATTTTACAATTATTATTTTACAAAAAAAGTCATCAAATTTATTACACAGTTTCGGTAGAGGGCCACAATAAAGGATTGAAAAAAATGTGATGTAATTAGGGAAATTTGAAAGAAATTTTCAATGCCCAGACAAAAAAAATGTGGTACGCCAACATAAAACCAAGAAAGGAGAAAATCCTCATTTATGCTATTTTACTTCATACCGGATTGATCTTATCCTCTGGTACACATTTTATTATTTTCTATCCGTAATGACATTGGTACAAAATCATGGAGGAGGACAACGAGACATCTAAAATCTAAACAGGAAAGAGCAAAGAATATTCCAAATTTTTTATAGGCCAACAAAAATTCGATCAAAGTTTTGCTCTTTTCTGATGATTGGAAGACCAACTGTCGAAAATGTGGATGCGATAATGGAAATCATCGAGTCCAACCGTCACTGTTTCGATTGCCGAGGGGACAAACATTGATAAAAAAATAAATGCGCTGACTTCTTATTAAAGCAAAAATTCTCTGTCTGTCTGAATATATGAAAACAACTCACCGAGTGGATTATATAAAGTGCTCCATATTATAAAGGATCTAAGAAATACAAATTAATAAAATATTAAAGGAATTAACATATAGCATCGAACAGATACACAAGGTGCACTATACAGAGTGATCCCTGGTATTAGTCCTATTTCTTATATTTTTGAAATAAGAGATAATGGTTTAGTCGCGTTAATGAAATATTTCAAGAATTTGGATGTACCAAGCTGGACTCCTTCTGATCTTTTTCGATGAAAATACCTTTACCCTGTCTTCAACAGGCAGAATGATCAAGTAGTGAACTTTGGGGATGTAGCAGAAGGGCACCGTTATGTCTCCACCATCAAACACCCTGCTTCAGCGATGATGTTGCCCCTGGTTGAATCTCATGCATTTTACTTTAGGATACAGAATGAAGGGTGATGTGGACACCTAGAGGTTTCTCCCCTGGATCAAATCAATCGTTAGCAATTCTTCCGGTGTGTTTCAACAAGATGGAGCACCAGCCCACACCACAAAGAAAATCCAAGAGGGACCAACATACATTTCTGAGAAAAGGACTTTTGGAAACCATTGAGCCCAGACCTCAACACCCTAGGCTATTCTATCTAGGCTCACGTCGAGTACAAGACCCTACGGCCACCCTTGGTATAAGTTGGAAAAGAAGAATAGCGTCCTCCTTGATGGAAATAAAAAGTTTACCATGCAGTTACAAATTTACACAGATTGTATTAAATATGCCTCTGGAAAACTATATAATAACACAATTCATGCGTTTTTGGACTGCCTTGTCATCTACATTCTAAAATATTTTGTATTCATAAATATAAAATTGTTGATAAATGGGAAATAAAAGTATGTTAAAGGTCTTGCTGTTTTTGGAATTTCAAAGAAGAACAATGGAACTTGTGCTGTCTCAAGGGCCCTGGACATTCAATTCTTACGTGTAAAGCCCTCATCGCTAGCCCACTAACTAAATACCTATGAGCCTATTTCGGAAGATGATTTAAGGGGTATCATGTTATCCCTACTTTGTCTCTCTCGCAATGAAAATTCCTAATGCAGGATACGAGTCATGGAATTTTGCAGGAGAAGAAATCCAGATTTTTCCCCATCGACTTCCCGTAATCATAAAAAATATTTTAAAAATGGTGTTAAGAACTTTTAGCAAGTATTTATCGTGAATGTTAATACGCATGTTTACTTTTGCTTTTAAGATTGATTTTTTAGAATATTTGTTGAAATTCTATCCCGTATCAGTAAGTATAAAATATAATATTTATTTATGTATTTGTTATACAATTGCTCCAATTTAGTAATACATCTATGATCTGTATGAAGCAAATAAATAATGTTCAAAATGAAAATTTTAATAATGTTTTTTTAAGAAAAATAAATTGAAACATAATTTTCATGTACAATCCACAATTTGGTTATGGAATTTGAACCTTGTAGTACACAAATTATGTTGTACCTTAATCTCAAAAAAAAAATATTATCAATAAATATGAATCCTTATGTATTGAAACAAACAAAAAGGCCCTAATCAATGTCAAAAAGCATCCTTTTTCTTTAAATATGTAGGTATATTGAAAGAGTCGGGATTTTTTAAAACTAGTTAGTAAATAAATATCCTTACAATAATTACAGATTAAGCTTACGCAAACAATTTAATTACCTTTAATGTCATACTTTGGTGTTTTTGTGGAGTATTTCCATTACATCAGGTAGATACTTCCTTTCGAGTGGACCTTTAAAATCTGAACACTTTGAGTCTTAAACTTCAACAAGATATAATTCACTAACAATAATAGAATTTCAACAAAATTTATACTCAGTGACTGAACTCTCTTAATCATTAATGTAATGGCTCATAGCAGAAATAATGTCTTCCAGGCGGTGGTGGAAGGCTTGACACTCGCAGCAGATGTATTTTTTGGCATGGGGTTCCAGCACTCGCTGAGGGGGGGGGGGACAAAAGTGCTGTTTGTACGAGATTCTGTAAAACGTAATTACAGCTAAGTTACTTTCCTCCCATACATTCTATAAATTGGCGTGGTTTCCAAGGTCATTTTAGGTTTCTTTTTTTTGTTGTAACATACAGGCAGGAGGACATTTTTCATATCCTTTTGACTGTTATGGACGATTGTGTTGCCCTCTGCCTGTAACATGGATGTTTAACGTAAAGTTATGATACATTTCTTGATTGGGATTAGTTAATATTAATGTACCCATAAAATTTATTTATATTTTTTATGCATGGCTTTATATGGTATGATGGCGTAGAATAATTATGGAAGTGTGTACATATATATATATCAGATATTTAAATCACTGATTTATTACGAATATTTCATCAGGGACCACAAAATGATTCCCCATCTTTTTAGATATATTATTTTCATATCAATCAATTTAAAAATTTGTCAGCAGGTAATATATATATATATATAGTTATATAATTAATTACAGGAGTGTTTCTTTATGAATATGTACACACTTATTCATTACAATATATTGTAGTATACATATATATTTTGCCAATCAACACAAAAGCAAGCTAGAATGATTTTTCTCTAAATTGAGTTTGAATTCAGCGGCGTACGAGAAGTTATATTTTGAAGGAGGATTACTACGTATTCATTATTCATATCCGATATTTTATTTTTTAGCTGTTAAATTACCATTTTTTTTAAATGTTCCTTTAATTGGTTGGATGGAGTTGCACTGTTTAATTTGAACATTATAGTATTATAATTACTCCATCTAACCAAGGAATCTTTGGGTGAAATCCATATATTTAAAGTATATTTATTTCTCTAGGAATCAACAGGGTGAGAACGTCCACACATCGGTTCGAACTTAAATCTTGATCAAATTTATTATTTAGATAGGAAAATAAACCAAACATAATAATTATTAAATCATCATTAATTAACCATTAATTAGTGTATTTTATAGTCAACCCTGATCTTCTTTGAAAACATTTCATAAAGGGTTTTAAAATACCACGTGATATTGATATTAAATTACAAATACGACAAATATTGTAGTTATATTATTGTACAAAGTTCATATGAGTTGAAAGACAGGATTTTCTTATCAAAAATGAGAATTTATTTTATCATTATTTTTCTGTTTTTTTATTCTCCAAGGCATTTAATTAACTAATATGATTGTGATACAACCGTAAAGTTCGAACAAATTGTACGAAAAGGCGGCGAATATATCATGCTGCAAAATCTCATCGAGGCAAACTTACTAGCGGTAAAAATGTTCTGGGTAAAATTACTGGCAGAAAAAACTTTCAACGTAAAATAACGTATGGATCATCCGTGTAATATTCAATTATTGCATGGTCCTCATCCCAAGTACTGTTTAAATCTTTTATTTAAAATTATTCATCCCATTTTTTGGTTGTAACTTGTACAATTTGAACATACAAGTTAAACAACATATGCTCATAATGAGATGAATGTTTTTTCTCAAAAATACTTAAAACTTGCTTCTTATGAAAGAAATCCATTTATTCAACATCAGATTGTCTAGACGTAAGTACAAAAATGACGTCTGCATTGAGATGTAGAGGGTGGTGACCATTTCCCTACATTTTTAAAAGAGACCTGGAGGAACACCATCATCTACTTTGCTTGCACACGACATAGCCCATCTATGCTCAATGATTCCCCCAATGCCCCCCCTTAGCAAATGGGAAAGTTATTATACGGATCTTTAGGGGGAACCGATCCGTCGATGAATGAAATAAGTTCATTGGGTAGAGGTCCGGTGAGCTTAGAGTCCAAACACTATGTTCAAAAAAGTAAAACGCTAACAGTCTGACCTCCTCTTGGGATCTACACACTTTGCTGTTGGTTCATAATCACCTCCATACTCTTACAGTTTCGTCTCGATTCTCCAAACAAAGGACTTGTCTAGGTTTAAGAAGTTTATAATCTCAACATTGTCTCCTTCGCCTCTTATCGCAACAAGGACACTCTGCCTTTTCTCCACAGTGAAATAAATACTTTGTTGATCGATACCATCTTTTTTTTTAACTGACGCCAAACACAACGTTCTACCTGTGCATGCGCTAAAAGTTCGTTATTGATCATCGCAATTTTCCACACTATATCAATATGAGTTTATTAAAAATTAATTAATAAAAAATAAAAAAACCATAGTATTAAGCTATATAATAATATGGCAAAATGCATTGTTTTGTGGTATTTCTTCTTAAAAATTGACGTTTGATCGAACATATGTAAAAACTACGTCGAAAATACAGATATTTCATTGTAACATAGATTTTTATTTGTCAAATTTATATTCAAACGAATTTCCAGACAAATTTCTACGAACTTTATTTAATCTACGAATCTAGTATCCCATTGGAAGTCCATTTTTTGTACCTGAAAAATATTATAATAAAAAAAAAAAAAAAAAACTGCATTTTTTACAAAATTCTTTTTATGCCCATAACTTTTTTCAGTTTTAATTAATTTAGAAAACGTCGTTATTCGTATAGTTGTTTTTTTGAGATGCCAGTCACTTTTGATTTATAATTCAACCCATTCTCTAGTCTCCCTGAGCACCAAAAACAATGTTTCTATTTTGAATGTAGAATAATTTTTGCCTCACCAAATTCAAAAGATGTGCCTATGCAAAGTTTCAGCATTCTAAGCCCAAGGGTGTAAGCACCCTCATAGGACATACAATATTATTTTATATACTTATAGTTATGTAATTACATACTTTTGATATATATTGGGATATATTATACGAGTATACATAGTATCAAAGCTACATGTTAGGGATATTGTTTTTGATAGATTGTAAAAGTTTAAGTCATTTTATTAGCCAATCCCATTTTGACATCTAAATATACGGAATTAATTCAACATTTCCTTTCATCTTAATGAATAAAAGTCTTATAATTTCCCAAATATGTCAATGAAATATTGGCACATCCCATATATGTATAATTATAATATATTTTTCTATTGATAAATAAGTTTAGAAGTTACGTATGAATACAGTCATTTCCATTTCAATGTAGAGTAAATTGATAATCATTCTGCCCCATTTATCGAACAGTCGATTACTCAATCTGATTGAATCTACTTCAATTACTTTTATTTAACTGGATTAAGCAACCTTCCAAGGTAGTGTATTGTCATTAGAAAACGATTTCTGGAATATCGTCCTTTTTTAAAACATTGACATATTAGGGTCTATTAAATCTAAACACTTAATAATTCAGTAATTAATGAAGGTCGATTGGTTAAAATTAATTAATTAATTACAAAACAAAACAAACCAGAGCTCTTTAGCTTACGTACAACTCGAAAAAATTACAACTGAACGTGAACAACGAATTTCCATTAGTGCACTTCAAGGAGTTGGGCGTCTACAGGATAACTTTCTACACCATCAGCAAGTCCAAAACGTGGGAGAAGACGAAGGGACTGTCACAAAGGGCAGATTCGATCCGGAGGACTTAAAGATAATAACCCTGGCCTATCCCATCAAGTCTAGGAAGAGTTCATGCAAGATATCTCTGGGTTTATCAACAGACTTTCCAGAGAGTGATCAAAAAAGAGTCTTATGAGGGTAGAGAGGCCACTTTATGAATGTCGTTGCTGCAATAAACACTAACAATTTATTAAGATTTATTAATTGATAATAGCCGCTTCACATGGATTCTTTATAGTTACCTACGCTGAATGATCCATATGATTAGGTTTTTCAACCAATTAATTCTCAGCTTGTTTTGATATAGTTTAATTATGTAAAAATGAGATCCTCTCAGAAGGGGTGGGCGGCCCTCTTGTTATCTTCTACATAAATTATAAACAAATTCCTTTAGTTGACGTTTCTTTTCCACATACACAGACCATCAAAAATATTTTGAACCTCCTTATTTCAGAGAGAAAGTTGAAGGATTTATATTCAACCTAGACAAAGAAGATTTGAGAGTTAATAATTATTTTCAAGTAAAAAATTATGTAACACGTAAATGAGGCCTTGAGGCAAGGCCCACGTTTTTATACAAGTTTTTTTTTTTTGCGTATGCCTCTCTTCTCGAATATACTATGTAATGTTTAGTGTTGATACTCGGTCCGAGACCGAACTTTTGTTTTCGGTTTGGTCTAAGTGATTTTTCTACATGGATTTGGAACGATATATCGGAAAATTTAATCTTTTTTTAAATCTTGGACCAATTGTGTCTCAATCTATCACTCAGCTACCTTTATCGTTTTATGGAGCCTTTCCTTAGCAAAAAAACAACAACAGAGGACACAATGCCTAAAATCAGTTGGGAGTAATTACTATGAATATGAAATTATTATTCAATAATTGTTGGAAAATGTTCAGAGCTTAAAAAGGAGCTTCATAACAACAACAGCTGATAAAATAATAAATTATACATATTTGTATTAGCGAGGTGGCACTGTTACATAGAATCGGTCCATAGAACGATTATCTTCTATACCCTGATTTATGAGTTATGATTCTTTATGTATGCCATTTATCTTCACACAACGTACACAACTTTAAAACACAGCTGAATTCATCAACAATTCATCTATATAATCTGTTTATACCGAATTTTAGGCGAGATCGATTTTTTATAAGAATAAACTAGACTCATTTTTCTATGTGAACAGTATTGAATAGTATATATAGTTTTGGATAGTCTTTGCAAAGTCCAAGAAATTGCACTAATGATTTATATCGAGGTTATGTTTGGTTAGTGGTATCCCTTGGAAGTAAATACACCAACTTTCAGTCAAATAGGTTTATTTCTTTCTGTTTTGTTTGAATCGAGGAAGTGGAGGGATTTTCAAAAAATGGACGAAAATAATTTCAGTCTTGATTAAACATTACTTGATGAAAGACAAAATGACTCAAGAAACTTCATAAACTGTTTCTTATAAAACAATTTATGAGGTGTTTCAAAATTTTAAGAGTGGCCATATGGGCACAAGTGACGTTGAACGTTCTGGACGCCCTGTTTAGGCTACTACTCTAAAAATCATTGATAAAATCCATGATATGGTGATGGATGACAAAAGACTGAAGGCGTGTGAGATTCTTAGTGCTCTTGGCATCTCAAGTTGGAACCCCATTTCCATTAAATTTGCGACTGCAACTGCTGAGGTGTGACCAGTCTTGATTGAAATGTGGGCCATCGTGGTCGTTTTTCTTGCAGCTCGGTTTTCAAACAGTCCAATACTAATAAATAATATACACATGTAAATAATTTACCTTTTTCCAGATAATCAATGAGGATTATTCCTTGCAAATCCAAAAGACAGTCGAAATAATCTCTCCGACCAATTCCTCGATTCAGACGACTGTCAAACAGAGAGAAATAGACCGATCTGATCTGTTGGTGTGTCTTCTTTCAAGAGATGCTACTAACTAAACATCTCCTCAATATACGGCATGGACTTTGCATGAACTTTTCAAACGACCCTCGTAAACTGAACATCTTTCAAGGGCCGAATCTTCTAAATATCATAGTGGTCTCAAACCGGGCTAGGATTTTCCGACCAAACCCGAACACTAGTAAATATATAATTTATGATGATATTTTCATCTATGAAGTAAGGAAATCATTTTTTTCTTCATTAAGATTGCCATTGATGTCACAATGTTTATCACAAGGCTGCATTATAGGTATGTAGGTGTCTATTTCTGATTAAATACGACTGCAAATGGCATACTTATGTTTTTAATTAATTGTAGCAGTTGAAATAATATGTCATTTCAATTTGATTTTTTTATTTTTTTTTATATGACGTCATGTAGAACAAAGAGACGCTGCTCTTTCTCTCTTATCAAAATTGGTATGAAAAAAAAACAAAAAAAACACGTCTGTCGTGTAGGTGGGATTACGGAGTTATATTATTTATACTTATAACCACTCGGAGATCTAATTATTATAGGTGGGTATAGGTAAACAGAGTAATATATATATTTGGAAGATTCCACGTACAAATATTATAGGGAAAGGTAAGTAATAAAAATAACAAGCGTTTTATTTACATACATATCTATGAAGTGTTTTCACGTGACGTAAGCATTGTTGATGTGGGTTATATTGAGGGTATAAACAGCTAAGTTTTATAATGATAAAACCTTTGTTTCCATTAAAATTGATTAAAATAGGGAACTATTGACACGGCGTTACTTCGCTAACAAAAAATACCCTATTTATGTTGGTGTAATTCCTGGATTCCCTCTTCTCACTTGATACGCCATCATGGCTATATCATTATTTATTCTTTTTGATAAATACACGATGTAATAAGTTATACAATACTTATTCTCCGTTTCCATGAATAAAATTTTTTGTGGATTCCTTCTCAATATATATATAAGGTTGTTCAGGTTAAATCCGATCTACCTCTAACTGCATCTTGATCAATAATGGGGGCAAGTAGAGCCTTAAAATTTGGTTTTAAAGACGTAAGGGGCATTAGCTCTCTCTGGGGCCAACCATCTGTAAATATAAATGTTGTGGAATCTGTCAACAGTCTATTGTTTCTCATCTGAATAAATGATTATTCGGTTACTATGGGACTTCAAACCGTCACCAATTTTCTTCCTTGGGCAGCCTGAGTGGCCTTCATTTTGTCTGTAGGATATTTCCTTTGGGGAAGCAGTATGACTTTATCTTCAGGATCAGTTTTTATGGTCCTGGCGACTGTTGCACAGCTTATTTGGCGCTTTTTTTTGGTATGAATGTCAATATGAGTCCCAGAAACGTTTTAGCCTACAAGGAATATGGGAGTGCGTTTTTATCACTCCGGGACTTATAAGATTTTCTCTTATATACCCCCTTTAACCCAGCGGTTGTGGATGTTGACGTCTATACTCTTTGGATATCTGAGCATCTTCTTGATGTACGCTGGGTTGTGTCCCATGCAAGGAAATTCGATGATGATGTTCCTCCAGGTCTCCTACATTGTATATAATTGTTTTAAATTAAGAGTTGCACAACTATCTCAAAGCTAAGAAGACTCAACCTCTCACTTTAAAATTGAAATAACAGAGTTAAATATTTTCCTTATTGTTCAGGATGAAGTTAAAGGTGAAATTCTGGTTATCCAATAGAAATACAAATGTATCGCGATACGCTTTTAATGGAATATTACTAGGTATTATACAGTATCGAATAATGTACTATATAGGATTTTAATATTATAATATATAAATATATGTAATTCATTATAAAAAATGAGGAAAAATTAAATGATAATGAAAGTCTGGGATTACTTAAGAGACACATAGCATTTAGATATTTTTTTGTTTCTTTTCGGAGGAAATGTTACGTGATACAGTAAAGGTAACGACGTTTCAAATGTCAAAATGTTGTCAACATATAATCGGACTTATAACCATTGAGATAAAATACATAGAGTTATGATGTGAATAATTTTTCAGAGTAGACGCCGTCAAAAAAAAAAAAAAAAAAAAAAAAAAAGAAGAAATAGTTGGCCAAAACATTCGAATTCTTATATTTAAATATGTTAAAAACATAGATGGCGCTTTAAATATTTATTTTGAAGTTATTTATTTCCTAATAATAATAATTTATTACGACAATTAAATGAATTTAGTGATGTCAATAGGTTAATATAGTATTTTTGAATAGATTATAAGGTTTATGAATATTTCATCCTAATTTGTAGATTTAAACGTAGATGTTTTTAACCTTTCAAAATATTAATGATGGATGAGGGATTATTTTGACTCTACTTCAATTCAAGAATAAATTATTATTGATTCTTCAATTCAATAAGGTTTGTGAGTATTATTCAACTTTAGTCCGTAGAATTATCTCATTTTCAAGCTTTCCTAATTGTTAAATTTTTGAATTTGAAAACAAAAAAATATTTCATTTAAAAAAAAAATCAAAATATCAATTCATTTGACGTAACAAAAATTATAGGAGGGAACAAAAGTTTCTAATTTTTTAAGCTTGAAAACAAGGCAGGTCTTATTTTTAAATTTTTTCAAAAAACATCCCAAATCCTGTGTCGGAGCAAAAGTTTTAATTTTTGAAATTGATTTTCTTAAAAACCAATCCCTTCTAAAATATAATCCTGCGGACACCCCTATATGTCTCGATTATAATCTAGCCCCTCCTTAAATAGAAATTTTTTTATAATTAACATATAAATTGTCGTTTTTTTCAAAAATAATCAAATTGTCTTTTCTAAAAAAAAGTTATTAATTCAATTGTAGTCTCCTCCAGAAAATGTGTGACTAAAAATTTAAAAAAAAAAGTTTTTGAGTCCCCAACTAAAAATAAATAAATAGGTTCTGTGACCCATTAATATATTTCAAAATGATAATTCAGCCCATTGTTTTAAAAGGTTGGACGTCCCTGCAATAAACTATTAAAAATATGAATTTTGTAGCCCATTTTTGTTGAAACTAGACGATTGTTAGTCAATTTTAGAAGTACGTATAGCCGATTTTACTTAACTCCGCCTTGCAGGAATGATACAACCATTGTTTTAATTAATATGAAGAAAAATATTGAAATATTGTATGTCAAAATGGGACCAACAATTAACAGAATTAAAAATGACTTTCAAAAATCGATACTTTTATTGCCCAGTTTTATTGTTTATCTGGTCCTAAAATGTGTTATTACATCGTTACACAACCTTATTTAGATATTGTAAATAAAAATTAACTATTAGAATGGAAATAATATGTTTTTCTTGAAGTATCCTACTTTTCTAGTCCCTCATCGATCAGAAAATATAAAGTCCTTGTTATTTTGATCTTAAAGCTTGAATTTAATAATATAAGAACGAAGAAAATAATAAATGATGGCTAAAATGTATAATAATAAGTTATATCCACACACTCATTTAAGCTTCAGCAATCTTGTATCTTAAAAGAGGTTATGTTGAACAGCTGAAAAGAGATAGTTTCAGCTATTGCAGTTACTATAAAAGACTGATAAGGACATAAGACTGAAAATTTTTATTAAGACCGGACTGATAGTATTGTAGTCTTTTTATTATTTTTTTTGGATCGATCCGACAATAATTATATTTATAATGTAATTAATGAAGTCAGTGATATAACGCTTTACAGGATTGTTTTTTAATAATATTTACATACACTTTTTGACAGAAATTATAGTAACATAATATGGAAGATGGCTTAAATAAATTTAAAATGGAGTAAAGGATTATATTTTGGAAGTATTGTTTCAAGTATGAATATGGAGTTGATACATAATGAATTTGAAGCTGGATAGTTCATCATTTCTATAGGCCTTTGTGAATAGGAGAATTAGGATTGCAGTGTGTGAGTGAGTCACAAGTGTCGCATACATTTAGGTACGTATCTAAATAGTACAACCGAAGTCTCTCCGGAATGATTCCATCTCCTTCCTGTTCCTCTTCCTCTTCTTCGAAAAAGTTACCAAGTCTAAGATTACGATAGGAACTTGGATTCAAAGAGCCAGGCATCCCACGTGTTCTTTGAGGCATGACCTTCCTTGGAACAGCAACATTATTCACAAATCGCGGCTTTTCCAAATAGTCTTGAAGTTTAGGATGATTCAACTCCACTCTTAGATCCGGAAGTGAGGGCTTTCGACGACGTATACTTGGATTTGGATGGTGTTTTGGAGGTACAACAACCAGTGTAGGACTTGGAGGACGTAGTGTACGTGAAGTCAATTCCTCTACTTCCTTGTCCATACTGAGACTCGAGCCCCAATGGTGAAAGGATGCTTTCCTTTCAGGGCGGGCAGGTCTGGCTGGAAGGGATTGACGTCTTTGCGGAAGAGTGGATGGTGAAGGGAATAGTTCTCGCTCTTCCGAGTGACTACTACGGGGTCGTTCTTCCTGGCCTCCTCCTCCTCTGGTTCCTTGAGACGATACACACGAGAATGCACTCGGCATGATGTTTGGATATAAACTGCGCGAAATCCATTAGATTTTTTCATGGTTCAGAAATGAAAAAAAAAGTGAGGTGCTTTATTTACTTCAATCTTCTTTTTTTTTTACATCAAAGAGCAATGATGAAAAAGAGCGCTCAATTTTTTTTCCAAAAAATAAGCAGGCACTCATAACGTCATACCATTTTACTTTAAGTAATAACCATACGAAAGGAAGACCAAAACATCTGTTTAATATAATAAATATATTGTTACATAACTCTTTTTAGAAACTGCATTGATGTTGAGAATGTTGCGTATTTCTTACCTATGTTTAATGACGTTTACAATGTGTACGTTGGTAAAAGGGCATTGGAAAATGTTTACGAATAATATAAAATAAACAAGTAATTCTATTCTATTTTGATCAAAACTGAATAACTTGTATGCTATTTAATTGATAAGGCGTCGTGTAGACGCTTGACTCCATGATATATATACAATATACAAACTAGTGCTGGATTTTAGTCTGAAATTCAAAACCCGGTCTGATAATTTTATGGTCTACAGCGGTGTGGGGAGACTCTTTGCCAAAAAAAAAGTATATTTTAGGGGAATTAAAAAGTTCTGAGTGTTTTTTCACTCTTTTTTAACAATAAAAATAACATAGTTAAGATAATCCGATTTAGATGGTTCCAAAAAGTTTTCTGGATACTCTTCAATTCCTAGTAACGGAGTAAGTGCTCATTTGCTCGTCCAAATTCTACGATTTCAAATATTTTAAAGGATTTTCGACGTCTATATGACCAGAACGGAATAGTTTCAGCCCCACTTTCTTCTTACATTCCGTACTGTATTGAGTTCTTTAAGTTTCTATTACTCCAGGCAATGCTGGGTAGTACTACTATTAACAATTACATTTGATGATGAGTCATGTTGCAATACTGTAATATTGCAGCCATTCATATTACTCCAATTTTAATATATAAAGTTAATAATTAGAACCTATTTACAATAATTGAATGTTCCTGGAGTAGTTATGCCCGGCGTTGTCTGGGACATTAAGAAATTAAAATTATTCTTCCGCTTATTATAAAATTAAAAATAAAGACCGTAAAATCTTAAAAATTATTCTCAAGTTGGTTTTATGAGTATAGGCATTATATGAACACTCTTATTTTACACGATTAGGAAGTAGCTGCTTTATTCTGGATGAGATGCTGAACTTGCAGTCTTACAGTTGCTTACCCAGGCATCAAAACCTCTTCATAAATCCCGGATCTCACGTTATAAATACAGTTTAAACTCTACAGGCACTGCGTTTCTAGGTACCTTCTAATAAACTATGATACACCCTAGGCAACGGGTTGGAAAAGTGAACGGCAGGGCCCAAGTCAAGTTTAAATTCTCCACCACTGCTTTGCCGAGAATCAAGGAACTTCATAATATCGCCACAATTATCAGGTACTACAGGTGAAGTACTGGGCCAAAATACAGTCTAAACTCTACCCCTGTACGGTTTCTATGCACAAAGGAATCCTTATAACATTATATAGTACACCCTCGCTCAAGGGTGGTACAGCTGAACTTCTGGGCTCGAAGTCAGTTAAAATTCTCCGCTCTCACTCCTGTTAGTATCAAAGAACCCTCTTAATATCCTAAAATTTATCCCCCCTCCCAGTTAGTTAAGTTAAAGTACTCATGCTTAAACTGCACCCCTCTTCATTTCTATGCACCAAGAAACTTTTCTAATATGCAAAAGTACACTCCCACCCACAGGTTGTGTGCATGAGGTGCTGGTCCCTGAAGTAAGTTAAATTCTTCCATCGCTGGTTCCTTGAGCATTAAAGTTTCGTTATATTATCCAAATACACCACAGCTCTCAGGTTGTACAGGTGAAGTGCTACAAAATGATATATAAAGGCTGCCACGGCCTTGAAGGGGGAAAAAATGTTTCCCAAACTGTTTCAGGAGCCTCAAAAAGCTTCATGAAACTTTTATCAAGATCCCTTCATTGGTTTGGCCGTGATTGAAGGACCAAATAGGTTGCTACGAGTGCTCTTACTTCTTTTTGTACATTATTTAATCGGCCGTGGTAGTGATAACTTCCCCTCGGAAGTAAGACTTATTCCCTATCCTTGTTGTAAAGTGTTTTAAAAATGCAAAAAAATAAAACATATATAGTTATCAAATATATCAATATACTTCACTGATACAAAAATACATTATGTATTTTTTTGAGAGCTATCAATTTCCTCATCTCACTTGATACGTCATGGCTGTTTCATGATTGTTTCTTCTTGATAAATCAATGAAGTAATTAATTAATTATTATCATATACTTATGCTCCGTTTCCAAATGGACAGGAATACAATTTCTTGTTGATCCCTCATCTTATCCATACGAATGTGGTCTGAAAAGTTTCCGACCTAACAAAGATAAAATACATTTTTTATGTTATTTTCAAAATGGTTTCTTTGTAACTCTACAAACTTCTCACCGTGATGACCCCATGTGTGTAACTCAATTACATTGAGTTGTAAAGACTGAATCTTAATTTGTTTGCTATTTTTGAATTTATTTAAAGGTAACACTTTTCGATTTTGTCAATTTTTATCAGAAACACTCACATCGGCTTGCTTGAACTATTGTTACATAACAATTGTATGTCCAAAATACCTAAAACCTTGGTGAGTAACTGTCTACAATTGCTAGACAGACGTGACTATCTTTTATTTACGAGTGATGACATCTTCAATTCGAGGTGGAAATCTTTCCAGACCTTAATCTTTCATAAAAATATATATATTGCGTATTTTATTATTTCTATGAAGAAGTTTTGTTTGAGCTTTTAATAAAATATACCAAACATTCTTTAAATTTGAGTTAAAGGTAGAAGTAATATGGAAACTGGGGTAATATGGAACACCCTAATATACACTTGACTGTTCATTCTAGAGTTAGTTTGTTTTTATAAATGATAAGAAATGACGTCATCTTTCAGTTAAACTACACTCATGCTAATTGTGCTGCCCATTTTAAAATATGTGTATTTAATATTTTCACCTTTATTTTTCAAGGGAAATTAATTACTGAAATTGCACTTTACAGTGGGTTAAATTTATTGTGCGCAAAAAGAGATAAAATAGCAAACATAAAATACCGGGTGGTCCATTGAAATATAAAAAATTAATAATTCAATTAGTAATTAAAGTTGAGTGATTGAAATGAATTGATATTTTGATATATTAAAATATAAATAATTAATTACAAAATAAAAGAATTGGAGTATAAACATTATGTGTTTATTAATTTAACTTTGTTTTCTTACATGAAATTAAATTTTTTTAAATCTCATTCTACAGCGGATTAAATTATTTGTGAAAACAAAGACAAAATAGCAAAAATAGGGAGCAATAGATCACCAAGACCATGAATAAGTACAAAAAGGCGACGTCCTTATTTCAGCTGGGTGGGGCTCCGGCACATACTGCTAATAATCAGTGCTGTATGTCAGGAAGATTTTTCGGTCCGCTTTACAAGGGTGAACGGTTGATTTTCAGTGGTGAACGTGGGATATTTAAACAGGGCAAATGCTACAGCATAGATTAAATCTTGCAAGAATATCGTCCAATGGACTGTCTGACCATTATTTTCTTCAGGCAAACATTGGGAAAAATAAAATGAAAAGGAAAAACTCTAGACGGAAAGTCAATGCCGACCTATTCATAAAGGAAAGAGTATAATGGAGTATAAAATGGACGGTGCAAAAATGAAAGAAAATTTTTGAACTATACAATTAAGTCAAACAATTTAAACCTCCTTAAATATTTTTAAAATAATAACGGATGAAGATAATGAACGAGATATACCATGAAACGGTTACATCGACAGAAAATAAATTATGTTCACAAGTCTTGATGTTTTTAACTCGCATGTATACGTGGTGATGTGTTTGAAAAAAATGAAAAAAAAAATGCATGTGTTCTTTATCATGATTAGAAGAATAAGTTTTTCCTCTCTTTCCTTGACGCAAAGGTGTCCAAACTGTCCATGTCTTCATGGAGCACCTTGTCCACCATCACCCTGCCCATGTTCAAGAGGGTGAGGGAGGAGAGCCTCTCCTGGTCCATGGTGGTCCTCATGTGGTTCTTGAGCCTTCTGAGACAGGAGAATGACCGCTCCGCCTCACAGCTGCTGATGGGCATTGAGGCCGGGATAACAATCACCTTGTATAGCTCCGGCATCAGGCGGAACACTCCCAAGTTTATTAACTCCGCAGCAATTTGTGACGAAACCATGTCTTCTGTGTCAATATCTGCCTAGAAAAACATGAATTTTAAACATATAATGCAAAATGAAACATTATAATATTAACCTTGAATTGCTGGAAGATTGCATGGTCTGACTGGAGCTGCTCGAGTTCAAGTCTGTAGTGCTTGGCGACACGCTCAAGGACACAGGTCTCACCTTCACTGTCATTGACGATTGCAATGAGATCCATTGTTATGTTTGTATCGTCGGTGGCAAAACTGCTCTCGAGCTTTAATACAATCTTATTGATTGCAACATCGAAATGTGTTTCACGGAAGTAGGATTCAGTTGATCCTTTCCACTTTATTCTCCTTGGAATCTTCGCCTCCTTGAATTCCAAATCAATTGAGTCCTCCTGGTCAAATACTGATTTCATCTCAGACGACTTCAACTCGGCAAGTTTCCAAATTGATTCAAAGATTTTCTCATTCTTAAGATCTTCAAGAGTCCTAATCACTAGGTTGACGTGTTTCCGGGCCTTTGTTAGGTCAACCTTTCTGCCTTGAAGTTCATCTGACAAGCTAGATGTGTGTCTGAGGAGTGTCGTCAACAGTTCAATGCCGAAAACAAATTCGTGACTAAAGATGCTGTTGAGCAGAGAAGTTGCTGTTGAACTCGACAATGTATCTTTATCTTTTCTCATTATTATGAGGGTCTTCATGATTCTGACCATCCCTAGAGATACAGCGTGTACAACATCGTAGCGGAGACTCCAGCGGGTAGCAGACTGGTTCTTCAGGCATCATCTTGGCATGCTCCTCATCTTTACTTGTTATCTTCACCGACTTGTAGATTGCTGACCTCTTTGTACCCTTCAATGAAGTTGTATAAAATTTGTACTGTCCCCATTGTATTTCTCAACAGGGTTATATCTGAGAGAAGATCCTTGACTACAAGATTGAGGACATGGGCGTAGCAGTGGATGTAGACACACAGTGGGGCTGCTTCCTTCCACCTGGCAGCAAGACCCTTCTTGATGCCGGATATGTTGGAGGCACCGTCCGCGGCCAGGGAGACAGTGCGGGCGGGGTTAAGGTCGAGATCCTTGACAGCCTCGTGAAGCTTCTCAAACAAATATTTGCCGTCAGTCTGGGTAACTTTTACAAACTTGAGGAAGCTCTCTTTCTTGATGCCTTCACTCGTCAATTATCCCAGTGACAGACTGAACTGCTCCGTGTTTGACAGATCTGATCTCTCATCTTCAATCACAGAGAACCAGTAGTCATCATCGCCGGCACAAGTCTTGACATCTTCAATTATATTTTCCGTTACTTTGGATGCTATAATCTCTATCAGCTCATTTTGGATGTCAGGTGAAGTCCATTTGGCAAAACCTGTCCCAGCTGAACCAATTTTTTTGACTTCGGCCTCCAGTTTTTCTTTGAGAATATGATTGTCGTGTGAACGCAGGGACAAAAGCTCCAAGAAGTTTCCTCGATTGTTTTCATTAGATTCTGTCAAATTTTCTCTTGTTTAGGAATCGCCCCTAAAAACCAATCCTTGCTTTGCGAGGAACCCAACCGTTTGGAAAAGATACCTCAAATAAGCTCGCCACTTCACGTCTTCCTCAGCATGTTGAGACTGAACATGGCCGAGAACCGAGGTATTCTTTCACTTTGATGTGAGGAAATTGATCCACTTTTCCATCGACAGTTTGTGTTTTTTGTTGTTAGAATGAACTTTCAACGAGGAACTGTTTTTCCATGTTTTGATTACAAATTTCCCAAGGTTGGAAATTGAAAATTTGGAACAGGCGAAACACTTGGCTGACTTTTCAACCTCGTTATATTCTAGCAACGGGAACTTACCAATCATATTGAAAGTCTCTGGAGTATTTGTCATCTATCTGAGGACTGTATGTTTGTAACTTGGGCTGTAGAGAATGATCTCTCTCGACTTTAGGCACAGTTTCCCGCTCAGTCTCCACTCTGGTTCTGGTCTGGATGTCCTTCCACTTTGGCTCCCGCCCGGTAAGTATCGGGTCACCCAGCTGGCTCGTGAAGACGACATAATACTCTGGGCCTCCGTCCACAAACTCCATCTCCTCAGTCTTACTCTTCTCACCTCCCTGGACATTGTCGCTAGTCTCAGAGTCCTCTGCAGAGGGAATATTGTTGTTGTTGACTACAGAGAGCTGCTCAGGAGAGATGATTGGTCCGATATCGAAATTAGGAAGTCTTATTCCATGAGAAATCCGTCCGCTGGGGTAATTTGATGAGTCGCTATTATTTTCTGTGTCTGCAGTAACTTTCTCTTCAGCAGAAACAGACTTTTCAGATCTTGGTTCAGGCAGTAAGGCCTCAACTGGAGCAGGGTCATCGGGACAGGAGGAGGCAGTGAATGAGGATGAGGATGTAGCAGAGGAAATATTCTTAACGCAAAGTTCAATGTTTTCTGCTTCTTATGATCAATTTTCACTTGATACTTGTAGCTGGGGTCATTTTTATGGAGTTTAACTTTGTGATCATTAAAGTTGTCCTTCTGTATTTCCTTCTGACAGATAGCACAAATCACCAACTCTCTGTTAAAATGCATTTTCCGCTTCCTGTGATACATTTCTGATGATTAATAAATTACTGCAACAATCCACTCTAAAAAGTACATAACTATTATTTATGTCCCTTTTAAGCAGTAATAATTTAATTTATCTTGTATTCAATGAAACAAATTCTCACGCTCTTAAATATTTCAAGAGTACTCCATACGGAAAATGTTGTGTGCGTCTTTTTTTTTTTTTTTTTTTGGCTGTAAAGTACTTCACATTTGCAACCAGTAACGTTAAACGTAATATCTAACTCAAATATCCACTCAATGTGAAGTATTTTAAATCCATACGAAAAATGTTGTGTGCGTCTTTGTTTTTTATTTTTGGCTGTAAAGTACACTTGAAATAATTGCAGTAATTTATTAATTATCAGAAATGTATCACGGGAAGCGGAAAACGCGTTTTATATTCAAAGGTTCAATCATTTATATTTATAAGATGACAAGCAATATTTGAAAGAGATATTACGGTAAATTACAGGATTTGAATTCAAATTTCTGCGATGAATTGAGATACCCGAGAGTGTTTACTGTAGTTTAAAACCTCCGTTTTATCTATCTGACTTAATTTGGCCCCAATATTGTCTTAAAGATATAATTTATTAATTCTATAAATGTGCCGGTGAATTTTGGCTACTTTAAGTACAATTTGTGGTGCCTCCAAAGGATTAATCAGAATAATTTTTTCATTTAAATGAACTATAATTTGTTGGAAAATGTATTCCATGTTCAATTTTGAGAAAAATTATCTAGCTTCCTTTTGGGTGGACGTGCTACAAATATGTAATTTTATTAGAATAAACTCAGTATTATTATGAGTTGGTCATAAGTTACATATATAAAATAGATTTTAATAATTAATTATGACTTAATTCATCTATATTTACATACCTATATGATTGGTGGACGGTTGAGTAAGGTTTTTTCTTTTGGTCCGCTGAAGCGGACAAAGCGCAATACTGACGCACGACCCTGCTAATAATGTATAAGAGTGAAGGTAGCAAAATGAAATTCTGATACAAGAACCTTTGACCCGCTCAGAGCCCAGATTTGAATCCACTGGATCGCTCTATTTGGCGGTAAATTGAGGAAAAGGAGTGTCTAGTCTTTAGAGGCTTCCATCAAGAAGGAGGGAACCAAACTCGGATTTGACTACATATTTAAGGTTTTTAATGGATTTAGACCTTTTATTTAAGATAATTATTCTAGCTGAGGAGCTTGGTTTTGAGATTTTTTTGAAATTAAAAAAAAATCTACGGCATTCATCACCCAGTGAAGTTTTAGGTCTATTCCGATTAAAAAAGAAGGACTCATGTATGATTGTGCAAAAAAAGGCAATTTTACAGAAATATGGTCTCACCTTCAGGTAGAATTTAAAAAAAAAAGATATGCTCTGCGATTCATCGGGATTTTCCCCTGGGGAAGTTATAGATGAAGTTGAGCGTCTCCTTGACGAGGAATACATCCATGATTTGCGTCATCATTTACTACGGGAAGTCCTCATCAGAAATGTACCTAAAGACCATCGAGGATACTTGAGAGCACAGTCACATTCAGTTGAAGAGTTGAAGCAAAAGTGTGTTGCAGCCAAAGAACTTAGCAATTCACATATTTCCACTCTTGAAGACTCGTCCGCTTCGCCTCCTATCAATCATGTTTTCAAAAAACCTCTTCATAACACGTCCAAAATTACTAAATCTAAGGAGAAAAAAGATAACTGATATTATCATTCTAAATTTGGAATGAACGCAACTACCTGTTCAGGAGCTAGTTGCCATTTTTTTGTAGTTGTTTCATAAAACTAAATTACCCTCACTTTCATGAGACTTAGGTTGTAAATAAATAATTAAACTTCTTTTTCATCAAAGACAATTCAAATTTGATTAACTTTCTGGTAGATACAGGAGTGCAAGAGTCTGTTATGCCATTTAAAAAAAATGTAAAGGTCTTGTTCGTGAAAAACTCTCCCCTGTTATTGGATATGGAGGAACCCTTGTTGATATTTTTGGTACAACAACTTTAACTCTCAATCTAGCAGATCTAGGAGATTTCCAATTGAAATTTATTGTGGTACAAAATGGTCGTCCAATTTTGGTTGCAGATTTTTTATTTCAGATTTGGAATTGATATTTTCAATCAAAAATTATGCCGAGATTTACTGTGCTTCATTTCAGAACTATCGAAGACTCAAGAAATCAAATTGAAATATAATAATGTCTTTGATAATAAAAGTTTCATTGAAACTTATCCAGCTCACGGAGTTGAACACCATATCGAGACGAAAGGTCCTCCTTGCTTTGCAAAATCACACAAGTTAGATGGTGAGAAGTAAAATTTTTTACGAGACAAAATCAACGATTTATTGAAGAAAGGAATCCAACGATCGTCTTCTTTGGGCATGGTATAATATTACTCTCAGTTCATCGAAAGATTGTCTCAATGGATAGTTCATTTGTAGACCTGTTAAAGAAGAACGTCAAGTTTAATTGGAATACAGAACATGTACACACCTTTCAAAGTATTAAAAATAGTTCGTCTAAAAATACTCAACTTGCATTCAGAGATAGTTCACTGCCTTTAGTCTTGACAACTGATGCATCTGATACAAGTATGGGAGGTGTTCTCGAGAAAAAGGTAAATGGTCACTGGCAACCTCTAGATTTTTGGTCTCGGGCTCTATCAACGACACAACAGAAATATTTTACGTTTGATAGGGAATTATTAAGTTTTAAGGAAAGCATCAAACATTTTCTATGGGCTTTGGATGGACAAGTTTTTAAAGTTTTCACGGACCACAAACCTTAAGTCACTGCCATTGACATTTGCGACCCCTCTTGGATTCCAAGACAGTTCCGTACTTTTGCATTCATAGCAGAATTCAATTGTGATTTCGAACACGTTTCTGGAAAATTAAATCATACTGGATACATTCTTTTTAGAAGTATAAATAATATCACAATAGGCCCAACCTTCGTTGAAGATATAATTGAGGGTCAAAAGAAACGGGATCCTAATTTACTTAACTTTAAAATTAAACCTTCTTTTAAATACATTGTGACAACCCTACTTGCTGGTTTTGGCAATGCTGACGCATTCCGCGTGGCTGTGTCATCTCTAGAATTGCGTTAACGAATCGTGAATTATGTATACAAGGACAATCACCTGGGATTCAAAGAAACATGAAGGAGGGTATCACTTTTTTATGCTTGGACTAGTTTGCGAACAGACGAAATAAACTACACTAGAGAGTGTTCAGCGTGTCAGAAAACCAAATCTTTCATGACATCAAACCAACGTCGTCTTTCAGACCTCTCCATCTGAAAGACTTTCCTTTATTCACGTAGACTTATTCGGTCCATTCCCACTAATTCAGGGACAGCGCTATGACTAACTATTATGGATCGTTTCACAAGGTTACCAGAAGTAATACCTATTCCAGATATAACCTCCAAGACAATAGTAAATAATTTTTTGAGTGGTTGGATTTCGAAATTTGGAATTCCAGAGACCATTCTGTCTGACAGAAGAACACAGTTCACAAGTTAATTATGTGTTTGCAGGATACTTGGGATTGCAATCAAGAACACAACCTCGTATCATCCTGAGTTCAACGGACTCATAGAACGTTTCCACAGATCATTTAAGACCCACCTAGTAGCACAAATTCTTAAAGAAAAAGAAAGACTGAATCAATGCACTACTACCTGTAGTTTTATGGGGATTGAGGAACTCAGTGCGAATAGAACCGGTTTATAAATATCCACCTTTTCAATTACTCACAGGTCGCTCGGGATATATGACCTTTAATTTCTTTAATGCGTGCACCTTTCCTTCTGGCAGCCTTGATGTAGAAAGTTTCTTTAAAACAATGGAGAAAATAACACACGTTCCTCCGAGACACTCTAATAAAGGACCCATTAACAAACAATGAAAAAAAAAACCGCATTCGTTTTTGATAAAAAAAAAATATAAAAGAGTCTCTTTCTCCAACTTCCTTGGGTCAGTTTAAGTTGATTGAGAGGCCCGATTATTACCATAAATTGGACTTTAGATCAAGAACTGACAATGTCTCGATAGATAGACTTCAATCTACATTTGTAGTTCCAAGTATCCTTCCAGCGTCTCCGACTATAAGATGCACAAGATCTACAACTGGAGAATGATCTATTTGTTGTTTATTTATCAATTTTTTTATGATGCCTTTTATTGTGTATGTCTAACTAGACGATCTCTTTACTCAGTCTGTCGTCTAGGGGGGAGTAGCGTAGGAGCTCCACTTGTTTAGATGATATTACATATTCATCATAGTACCTTGTATACTTTTTTCCTTTTTATTTTCGTATAAAGGAATCATCATCATTTTTACTCAGTTAAAATAAAGATATTTAAATCTTAACATATTTGTGTCTTTTTCCTCAAAGATAGAGTAGCCATATTATAAATTGTGATTTACTAGGAAATTAATCAAGAATAGTATCACAAAACACAAAATATATATCCAGTTTTGTTATAGAAAGCTGTCTCACTCAATAAATATGAAGTCGACTCGGTTTTCTTCGAATAAGAAAATCGATTCAACCTTTTTATTGTAGTATAAAAATCATCGATTCAAGTTGAGTAAAACAGACTCGATAATTATTTGAGTAAATTATAGGTGAAGTTAAAAGTTTTGAGCGTTTTTCGCTTTATTTTGACAATAAAATTACCATAGTTAAGAATATTTAATTGGCTTAAAACAGGTTTGGGACTAATTTTCTGTTCCTAGGAAATTGAATGAGTGCTCACATGCAGTACAACTCGACGATTCCCATTATTTAAAAGACATTTTTGATGTCCATACTACCAGAACGGAATTCCTGGAGCATCCACTTTGCTGTTACAATCGATACTGTATTGAGTTCATAAACAACATCAACTTTTTTATTCGCCTGCTATGCCTTTTCACCTTCTTTGTTGTGATATTAAAGAATGTATCGATTTTTCTCTTTTTATACTTCCATATTGGCACGATGTAACACATAATTTGCTTCACCAAACACAAAACTATCAAAGGATATTTTTAATTGTCACTTTACTTTTAAGCATATTTTAAGGTTTTTTTTGATACACTCTATTAATAGTGAGATATAGCTCACAAAAGATATCTAGCAAAAACACTCAGACATAATTCAAAGCTCCTTTTACGATGTTCTAAGATTATTTGAAAGAAATATTTTTATCGAAGATAATTCGAAGGACATATGTACATTATATTTCATTAAAGATCATCATTATATAAACACAAAACAGTAGACTGAATTAAATATAACAAAGTAAATGTGTTTACTTAGGATTATCTTAACATGAATATCATGCATAAGTTATTATCTTTAAATTTAAGCATATTAAACACGGCACACAAAAACACAAGGCTAGATGGAGAGACAGATTTTAATCTAATACAGCCCATGATGATAAAAAAAAAAAAAGTTAATCTAGCCATTCTTAGGGATTTTCTGTACATAATAGATTAAGGGAAAGGTAATTTTGTATTTCCCACTCATTTTTAACTAGGTATAGATAATTGGTCACATCGGATCATACGATAAAGCGTTTTTTCGTACAGTATTGTGGTTGGCCAGTTCAGTCGTGAATTATTGTCCGTCGAGTATGGAGGTCTCAAAGGAAGAAATTTGCCATATTTAACATTTTTACTACCTGAAAGGGAAAAACGCGTCGAAAGACACCAAAAAAAATCGCCAGTTATACGAGTCCGATACCCTTTCGTTTCGTGTTGTACAACAGTGGTGTGAGCGATTTTGTACTGGTGTATTGGAAGTGAACGAAACCCCCCCGTACTTGTAGGCATGTAGTCGAAGATGTCGATCAAATCATGGAAAATATGGATATAGACCGTCATATTAGAATTTGTAGCATTGCCCAGCAGATGAATATAGATCATAACACCTTTTTTAACTATTTCTAGAAGGCTGGATACAAAAAAAAAAGTAATCAAATAAATCATGCATTGTTTCGGCATCAGTTATCAGGAGTTTTTTTACAGCAAGACGATTCCTGCAAAAATATTCTAATGTCAATTCCGATGCAATTCTACTAATAAATCCTTATGCCGATTCTGATTCTTTAATAATAGTCAATAATAGTTTAAAATACCAGTTTGCTATCAAGAACGTCCATAGGATTATATATAATATATGTATTCTTTTCGGGGGCTTAGTTATTGGAATTTATTCGAAAAAAAAATTAATTTTTAAATAATGACTTTAGTTTTAAAATAAATAAGGATTATATTTGATATATCACTTAAGACAATAATCCTAAATGAAACTTTTGAAATTCAACAACATAACTTTAAAATTCAAACTTCCAAAGTTCAGTACTATAACTTTAAAATTGAAACTTCTGACTCCCTTTACAAATAAAAAATGTTGTTTAAAAAAGTCATTTTTAAAAATGGCTATGGAAGTAAAAAAACACCCTTTGAAGAGTGAAACTTTATAACGTAATTTTTTTATTATAATACAACAGAAAACTTGAATTTACAGGTGACCCTAAAAATTGGACACCCTAGTACAAACACTAATATAAAAACTTAGAATAAAATGGCATTTTTTGTGACCTTTGACATTTTTTATGTCCTTAAAACTGTACTTGATAAACTTAAAATGTTATCTAACTATTGTTTTAAGCATAAAAAGGGTTTAACGATCCTCACAATTGCGATTTACTTCTTATTACATTGAAAAAATATTTTTGAAAAAATGCACATAAAAGGGTGAAAAAGTAAATTATTATTTTCTTCTTCAGTACTTAAAAAAATAATTTTGCATCCGAAAAGTTGGGCTAAAATTGTATTTGATTTTAACCCCCCACTAATATGATGCACACTACAGTCACACTGATCCCTACAGCCCTAATACCAACCCCATCGACTACACCGTTTGGGAACATGTTGAGGTGAAGACCTTCAGTAATCTTCCTCCAAACACCAAGACCCTCAAAGCCACTGTTAGCCAACACTGGGACGTCATGACTAAAGACTACATCCACAGTGGGTACCATCTGGAAGCCATAATTGCCACTACGGGTGGCTACATTAATCATTTAGAGGGCTCAGACACACGTTTATTTATAGTATTATTACTTTTGTTGAAATTCTATCGCTAATTAGATTATTACATTTTGTTGAAGTATAAAATTCAAAATACCACTCGGTATTTCTTATGTAATTTGAGCATATAAGATAAAAACTTCAATAAAAAATTATATTTATTTTCAATAATTTTTTCCTTTTTTCCTTTTCCTTTTAACAATCGAGGTTGAGAGTGGATAAATAAGCTAGTCATGGTGCTACACTGCCTCTATATGACCAACTAACAGAATGATGACCACGTGAAAACGTTTTATTTGGATTCTTTCCAAACATGATAAATTATGGTATTTGCGTGTTTCTTTTTCTGTAATTTGTAGAAAGTTTGAAAAAAAAATCCTGGATGAATTAAGGCCCATGAACTTTCTCCACCAACACACATATCATGTAGAATCAAGTTTGCATAGTTTTAATATGACTCATTTATAAAATGACGTAATAAAAACTTTAGCAAAAATTTTATGTGTGGATTACCCACGTGTGATTTCACTCAACTAAATACACGCGTCTATTAAATAGTAAAATATAATAATAAAACGTTTTCACTAATATACAAATTTCCGATACATCTGGATTAAACTCTATGAAATGCCTGTAAATGAAAAAATACCATTAACACTACGTACTATCAATAATGATAAATCAAAGTGATATGTACTCAAAATCTTTAAAAATAGTTAGTATTGTACTTTTTTTTTATCGATTAGTGTCGATAAATCAGAAAAGTAAAATAATTAGAAAAAAATATATTATTCTTTTCATTATAATAGATAGTTTTTATTAATAAAATGGGAAAAAGATTTTATAACAGTATAATACGAGGGTCGCCTGAAAAGTTTCCGTCCTCAACATGAAAAGAACATCAGTGGGGAGGGATTTAGATCAATATTTTTTAACCAGAATATATATATATATAAATATAATAGAGTTTGTGTTTGTTTGTTTTTTATCTTTACGGATATAAAAATTGGCAGCAAATCCCTCAAAAGAGTTGAAAGGCCCTTATTGTCGCAAATACAGCGTGACAAGAGGCATATAACTCTTGAACGCGAGGAATCGAAATCCAGCCGACATCGAGGTATTTTCAGATGAGAAGACTATGATGGGGGATCCGGTGTTTAACCTGCAAAATGACTAGGTATTGGCCTTCCCCGACGTACTTCTGGATGGCTTAGCCATCACAACCATTCTTCCTTTTTTAACTTTTAAATGTAGTTTTTTTTCATTAAAAAACTATTCAACTTAACTTATAACAAATATTGTAAATACATTTCAGGGTCAGATATAACATAAAACTACACTACCCATTAGAGCAGGGGTCAGGTAACTTTTTTTAGTGTTACCACAAAATAAAATGTTGTAAAATTAATTTATTCCAAACTTTTAAGTACTCTGCAGGACAAACCAATTCATGGATAATAAACGCAGAGATCACATTTGTAGGGGCATGATATTTATTTTATTTAACAGTAGGAGGAAGTAAATGTCCTTCTTTATGACATGGAAATAACACACGAGTAACATGGCCTAATACATATGTATGCAATATTCATAATTTATTTATGATGTACAACATTTGGGGTAATTTACCCATTTTTCCCGACCACTGCATGAGAGGTTATATTTTTGATAGTCAGTAAGTCTTTATTTGTACGTCCTATTTTGACATCCAATAGTGCACTATTTTCCTTAATATTAACAATATAATAATAATAGGGCTTTCATTGTCATAAAACTTGCTTGTTGAGCCCCTCAAAATAGATGACATCAACAATGTGAACCTTTAGAACTTGAAAACGTTTTAAAGGCTTATAGATTTTATAGAAATGTTATACAAAATTTAGAATGCAGATTCTTTAATGTTTTTAATTATAGTTAAGAACTACAAATTTGCTATCAGGAGCATCCACAGGATTATATTTTATGTGAAGGCTTGATTTTTGAATTTTTTTTTAAAACAATAAAAATGAATTTTTGAAAAAAAATTTGGAAACTAAATTTTAGTATAAATATTTTGAAAAAATTTCAAATATACAATTTGATATATCATTTTTTTTCAAAAATTCATAACTATTGACAAAATATTATTTTTTTTTTTTCAAAACCAATGGTTGTTCTCAAAAAATTAAAATTTTGGTAATAATTTTTTTCCCATAGCTGTTCATAAAAAAATTAATTTTCTTAATGTTCTTTTTACTAATATTTTTTTTAGGTAAGGATGAAAAAAAAAAATTATATTTAAAAGATATAAGCAGCATAGCAAAAAGATTCATTTTATCATTTTTTACAAAAAATATAATTTTTCAAAATTTTTACCAAAAATTTAATTTTCTCCAAATATTAATAGATTTTTATAACTTTTGTACAAAATATTTAATATTTCAATTTTTTTTTCTAAATAATTTAATTTCTATAAACAATTATAAATTTTTTTCAAAAACAAAATTAATTTCTTAAATCTTTATTTGAATTTTTTTCCAAAAAATTTAACTGTTTATTTTTACTATGTAGTGTGTACTTACGAACATATAACAGTAGATAATGGACGAATCAACAATTTGTATTTAGTGAAAAAACCTGCAAAATAATAATTATAATCTTAATATATATTTAATACTGTTAACTTTTTTGTAAATAGTTATGAATTTTGGCATTATTTTCAGAAGAAAATCCAAAAAATTTGTAAAAATATATATATATAATCCTGCAAACGCCCCTGAAAACCCCTACTAAGTCTGTTGCGTTCATTCTTTTGTTTCATAACCAAGGACTGTGAGATATCGATCACTGACTACATTCGTACACAATAGAATTGCAAGATATTAAGTAAATTTGATCGTAGTCTATTTGCTTTTTCAATTTTTCAAAACATGGTGTGTTAACATAGATAAATCTTGCCCAAAAATCAAAAAAAGAGAAAATACCAATCTACATTTTCACTTCATTTATATAGTCTATTGTCGGTCCTTGTTTATTTGGTAAAGTTCTTTCCAGTCATACACCTGGCCCTTAAGATGTATTCAGCAAAGAAGAAATAAGGTTGAGTGATGTCATCAAGGACCGAACTTTGTATGATTTTAGAACTGATATGCAGGGCTAAACGGCTTCAGATCGTCACTAAACTGGAACAGAGAGTAGTCTTCAGTTTTAAATAAGGAAAAACAGAAACCTACCGGGTTGTCCATGTTTTGCCTCTTTTTAGGGGTGCCCAAGTCCCCCCTTAGGTGTTTATCATTAAGGATAATGGGGAGAGTGAGGATATATATAACAAAAATCCCTTTTTTTTTTAAACTGTCATAAGTTTCTCAATTAAAAAGATAATTCAATGGCCGGGCAGCGTGACATTGACCTAAGAGACATAGGCTATAGACCATAGTTACCTAAGAAAAATAATTCCAAAGTATTTTTGATGTAGTGCAATAATTAATAGTCATTCATGGGTGTTTTCGAAGCTAACCAAAAGTAGGATACTAAATCCACCAGGAGGAGACATGGCACAGGGCAAGGTTAATAGAAATACAAGGTTATACCATAGCGTGGTACGACTAATGTTTGACTTCCACCACGCTTTTAATATTGACGTCATAGTAGATCGTGTTTCGTGAAAATCTGTTTTTCTTGCCCAGCAGTCGGTGCAATACATTTAATTGAAAATTCTATAATTAGTGACGTCATAGACTATGAGTGGTTGTGTGTTTGTCAAAATCTGCCTGTATTGCCCAGCAGTCGAGACAATACATCAGATTGAAATTACTAGCAAGTCCGATTATATGATGGTCTAACCTTGTATTTCTATTAACCTTGTTTCAAGGTGTTATTAGACATGTTACAACAGGAGGAAACATCTAAAAACTGCCATTTTTTTACTTGTTATTACAGTTTGTCAGAATAAAGTAAATACTTATATATATAAGATACACAAATAAAACATTTACGGAAATAGAGCATTGTTAATAATAAAATTACACAAAAAACAAAAAAACCAACATAATTAAATATAATTTTTTATATATATAATAAAAATGGGATGTAACAAGTCTCCTCCATAGTTTTGGAATCAAAATAAATGATGTGAACGGAATATTGAAACTAATAGGATATTAAAAGTAAGTTCATTAATTGAACAACATTCTAGACTATAACATTAAATTAAAGTCTCATTTTTTATAATATCTCAAAAAAACTTCAATATTAAAATGTTTACTTTTTTTGTCAAAAATTTCTATGTCAAAATTCTCTATAACTGTAAGCATTAGCAAACCGGGTTTTATGCTGATTTGATAAAAAAAGAATGACATTAAATTGTGTAAGATCAGGGTGGTTGGATAACTTTACATTTTAAAGTTATTGGCATAAGCACAATAACTATCCCCCCTTCCCCCAAATAATGAAAGCTCCTCTGCATCGATCCCAATATTTCATAAACATATTTGATTCAATTATACCTCTAGGCTAGTTATTCAAATTTGTGGGATGAGTTAAGGCACCACGAATTTTAGCTATAGTTTATAAGCAATATTTGATTGACGTGACTTAATTGGCTTTGATAAATTCCCTCAACCTCCCTTTCAACAAAATTTATCAATTTCTCTTTTCTTTTATTATGACGATATTTTATTAATGTTCGTTCCCTTGTTCAGATACAGGACTCCATCTGAACAAGGAATTGTCTTAGAAGTCCATATACATGAAGGATATTTCCTTCTCTAGGTACGATTGAGTATATAACCTAAGCACATTGAGTTCCAGAGTACGGACTAGACAATGTTGAGATTCAAACTTCTTAAAGCGGAACAGACCTTTGAACGAAGAGTCAGGAACTGTAAGGGTCTGAAAATGAGGTCAAAAATATTATTGTATTTTGTTGGACCTAGAATTTTGACTCCAAGCTCACCAGACCTTTAAAACATAGATCCTCCAGCAACACAAAATACGAGCTGATGTCTAGGATACGGGAGGAATTTTGTAGAATTTAAATGGTAAATAGACAACACATTTTTGGCTAGAGAGGTCAGGTGCCCTAATCAATAAATGTCGAGTAGGATGACGAGGACCCGTTGACAGTGATTTCCTAGAAGCTTTGTGACCAGGAAGCGTCCAAAACGGTCATAAGTCCTGCTTTGAGGAAGAAAAAAAAAGAGAAGAATCCCGGCCGATCGATGAACATGATCGATGACAGCATCGACTTAGTGTCCCCTTAAACAATACAACGTTTTAGACAATGAAAAAAACCGGTACTACAGCTACGGTTGCAAAGTAACGCTTTGCAACCTGTCAAACTGGGAAAAAAGAGTCATCCGAACAAAGCTTGGATCAAGCTAAAACAGAAGCATTCAATGAAAGATCTCGTCTGGTTTGTCTCAGATGAGAAAAATTAATGTCAAACCCAGAAGCATAAATCGAGGACCAATATATGGTTGGCAAAAAGTCCTTATAACGCCCCTAGGATCAGGAAGGAACAAGTACTCACATAAAGTTATGGTTCTTAGCGTTGTGAGTAGCGATGGTCACATTATGCAGCCCTTCATCTTCAAGTAGAACCTGAAAGTCAACGCCAAGCTCTTTTTCAGTGTTCTGCACACCAAAGTAATTTCCTAGATCAGTAGCATCATGAAAGAATAACCTTGGATCTGACAGCAAGATGGGGCACCACAAAATAAAAATTCAATTTTCTTGATTATGGGAATTTGATGTACGTCCCACCGAGTTCTCATTCCCTAACTTGCGCCTATAAGGAACACTTTAGACTATTTTTTATTGGACAATATTGAAGGGTTTCCAATGAAGGTTCCCACTCCTGCACCACAAGATCCTTGAGAGCTGGTGTTGTGTCTTGACGAGGGAGAGACACAAACTTATTTATTGTAGGAGAGATCCAGGATGACGGAGAGACAAATGAGAAGAAGAAATGGCGTGGAGGAATAAGACTACATTGTTTATAAGATCATGTGCATTCATTATAATACAAAACCATACTCTAATTTATTTACAAAATACGAGACTATTTATACTACGTAAAATATAGTACTTATAATACATAAACGAATATACAAGAAGATAAGAACATGAAAGGAAATATGAAATACATAACAGCTGGAATAAGGAGGGTCTTCCAAACTTTACCCAGTGGGACGGCCAAGAAAGCTCTTGGAAGTTTCCAGGGACGTTGTAAACGTGTGGTCCAAGCATGAGATCAAATTTATATTATATTGGGGAGTTCTGTTGAAGTTTTAATAAAATCGGTTGAGAAATAAAGTCATAAGAGTGTTTTTTTTCTCAGCTTGTAAACGTTTAGATCAGTGGTCGGAGGACAGGGGTAAATAACCCCATTTGGGGCAATTTAATTTTTTTTGGGTAATGGGAGTACTACTTCCTTGTGTTAAATGAAATAACAAATAAACAACATGCCACTACAAACAGTGGCCATCGGGGTGGGCTTTTTTTGTAAATATCTGTGGATGATTCAATTTTTTCCCGAAAAAATTTAATATTACGATTATTTTTTTCTAATAATTTAATTTTTGAAATTTTTTTTACAAATCATTTAATTTTTCTGATTTAAAAAAAAAAAAATTTCTGGGAATAGCTATGGATTTTGATTTTTTTTTTTTGAAAAATTAATTTTCTTAGTGAAAAACTGAGGATTTTTCAAAAAAATTTGCAAAAAATATTATTTTTATTCCAAAAAAGAAAAGCGACTCCTCTCAAAATATAATCTTGTGGAAGCTCCTGCACTAGTTGGGCAAGATAATTTTACTAGAAGTTCTTTTGGGGCTTCATGTTCTTTGAAGAAAAACCACAGTATATTTTTGTGATAGCGATCTAACACCGTGACATATGATGAACAGTAGAAATAAAAACATTCCATTCAAATGTTTTATTTCTAAAAAATAATTTGATCAATTACGTGGATAATTAAGTATATATACCTTTGTAGATTCTACACCCTTTAAAGTACCGTATCAATGGATTTTAAAGTATGCTTGATATTATGATCATTGTTCTATCCAACGTTTGCACTTTCAAAATATGTAGATAAAAGACAAAGAATTCAACACACACAAAAAATATAAATGTTTTGTGTAACTTGATTTTTTTTTTGTTGGAGTAAAAAACACCCACTCAAAATCATACACTGAGCAACAAAGGAATTTTTATTTTTGAGTAAGAGTTGTAAAATAAAATAAAAATGACAAAATATAAAGATTCTTCTCCGTTCGTTGTTGGTATACAAAAAGGAGACATTGATAGGAAATTGAAAGTGTAAGTAGAAAAGTCGTTTAAAGACCCGTGACTAGGATTAGCGACAGAATAGATATATATATATTTTTAAATAAATGAATGTCACATTCGATTAATAAAATTTTAGAAAAGCGTGGAAAGAGAAAAAATCATGCGGTGTACCAACATATACTTTTTTTAAATGTATAGTTACGAAGATTTGACCATTTTCATATTCCTAAGGATGATATAACACTCCCCACCCCACTACGCCAACCCCACCCCTCCCCAAGTCATGGACCCCGTCGTCCGAGGAATTGAGCATATTAAAACAAAAATTAAACATTGAAGAACGGAGAGGTTTTGTTGTGTAACAAATGTTCCGTCATATTATATATAATTTGAAGGTCCATCAGGAAATTGAAGCTCTATATTGCTTTTGTCAATAGGTTCGTGTCTTCTTCCATGCAAACTATTATTATTCACATCGGATAAATTTTGAGTAGTTATGATGAATGATTGAATTCCGGAATGCCATGTGTGCCATAGACCATTTGCCTTAAATCGACGCTTTCTACGACGATTTCTATTTGATTATATATATAATTAATCTATTTCGATTAGACGAATGAAACTTATACCTCCAAATTTTTAATGGACTAATAAAACGACATTGGGATGAAGATTGTAATTGAAAAAGAAAACGATTTGGCTCCTGAATATTTGGTTGTGACTGTACCTATAATGTTTACATAGTTCAATGTAGAACAATAAGTCATGTGACTTTTTTCCCTCTCCATGAACTTTAAATATGTGGTGTGTCAACATAAAGGCAATCTTGAAAAAAAATCATAAACAGCATAAAATCCCAAACTATTTTTTTCTTCATATATATATATACATAAAGGACAATAATTTATAGACATATATGAGCCAATCAGAGGCATAATATATATTTTTTGTCATATGAATTTAGACTCTCACGAATTTTAGCTGTAGTTTAGAGTATTTAGTTGATTTAAAAGACTTATATCGGCTCCAATATAGCCCCTTGTAAATAAAATATATCAATTTTGCATTCTTTTATTGTGATAATAAATTCTGGCTACTTTAACTACAATTTGCAGTGCCCCCACAATGGTAATAAAAAATACATCATCCAAATAATTCTAGCTTGCTTTTATATTCACCGACCACATATGTACGTAATTTCATACTTACTTTCAACCAACGAGTCTGTTCCCGTCGAATGAGCTCTTGATTGGACTTGCATAAATGTCCTTTCTTCAAAGCCTCAGCATGGGACCTCACATCACATCTCAAAATGTATAAGTCACGAATCACATTACTATAAAAACATTAAATTCTAAGCTAATGATTTATAAATGTTAATCAAATGCACCTGGGAAAGGCTAGATTCAACTCACTCGCCTCGGATTGAATGACAGAAAATATACGTTCGATATTAAGTCGTAAATCCAAGAGTATTTTATGAATATATATCCAATTGATACCAAAATATTGTACGCTAATATCTAGGCTAGGAAACATTTCACATTGAATGGAGAGGAGAAGGCTGAAAAAGAAGTAATTGATAGTACCTCAATCCACAGGTAAACATAAGCTACTCATAAAATACCTAAAATCATTCTTACTAATCCCAGACTTTTTGCACACCATGAACATCATTTTAGATAGAGAGTCCGTAAGGGAAAGGATTTTAAGGACCAGCCTCCCCAACTCTTCGTTACCACCCAATTCCTCAAGTGACCACGAACAACACTTTTCTAACTCCTTAACAGACGCATCCAAAAGAATGGTTTTATCACGCATTATGTGAACCTTGACAAGATTCGAGTCCACAGACTCTTGAAACTTTCGACGAAGAATGGAGCTACGATGCCCTCTCTCAGACTGCAGCACCAATCCTCCCCTTCCAGTAGAAAAGTCCAGGGATGTCATACCCTCCATTCAATTAAAAGGATCCCTTACAACTACATAATAGAAGTTAGTAGAAGTATGCTTATTTTTTGTTGAAGTCTGGTGACTTTGTGACAATTTATCAAATGGCTCTTGCGACTTCATTTTATCCATCTTTATTATGTTGCTACATATATACCAACATAATATTATGTGGATAAGGAGAAAAATTATATTCAGAGCAAGAGATATTCATTTCTTTAGTTTTATGGGCAAGTAAATATATTATGGCTTTCCTTTAAGACTCTATACCATTAGTTAATTTTTAATGAGTTGCTTCATCATGCATTTTAAAAGAGAGCAAGAGCACAAATTCAAAATCTTATCTCCCAACAAACAAATGCAAAACAGCTTAGTCATCAAAAATACATAACGTCATTGAAAAATCATTGAATGAGGATTATGATATAAGAATAATCGTACCTTTATATAAATATATTTTGGCTCTTTCCAGAGTGATCTTCCACAGACTTTTGGGGATGAAATAGAGGTTGTATAGAGAATAAGTAACATGAAGGAACGTGATGTAGGTCTCAAGTAGTGCAAAGAAATGAGACATGCTCGATTTAGAAATGTGAGCCCCCTTTCTAATAATTATAAATACAAAAAGCAGGTATATGCCTTTTTCTTGCCACTCTTTTGGTTTGATGAGAAGGAGGAATGAGAAAAAGTTGTGTATTACTGATGGCTCTCTTTTTGGTAACCTTATGTGTTGTTCATGCTCTTTTCTCTTCCTCTTACCTACTCTAAAAGGTACAGCTTATTTAAATATTACACCTATTTATAGATTTGTGGAAAATATGAACATTGCTCGTACTTTTTATGGTTTGTAATCGGAACACAAAAATAAAGAGGGATTTTACTTGTCAGCTGTTGATGTTTATATTTATTTTCTCTTAATCAATATTCTGAATATTGCTTGCCTAAGTTATAATTAGCTCTTGTTAGTGGCGTCACTGGTCACTTTTTGGGGGAGCTCAAGCCCCCTCCCCCCAATTTTTTATATTGTAAATATTTATAAGGCATGGGCAGAAGAATCCCGGGCTTAACAAAGAAAACACATTTTTTCGTTCAAAATTGGATTTTTTATTCAGTTTATGGACCAGACTCCTCATAATACTTTTCAAGGAATGGCTAGGCTTGTTTTTCCTGTCAAGAAGCAATATAAAATTAAATCATAATATTGTTTTTGATACATTGTTTTGGTTTAGCACAATAACTAAACTTAGGATTTTTCAGGTATATAATTGGTCGAAATGACTAATAAAAGGGAGCTCAAAGATTGAAAAATAAATAATACCTAAAGTATCAAAATTGAGGAATTTTTAATTAAAGAAAAATATAGTTCTATAAGATTAATATAGATTAATTAGTGCTGTTTCATATTTATCATAGCTTATCAATAAATTTTGCTATAATATATCGACAAACTAAGATTATTAGATTTTCTTCTGTTAATTTTTTCCTTAGATCTGTATTGCTAGTTTTAAACAATCTAAAGACCGTTTAACACCCTAATTAGTAGTATGTGTACATTTGAATTTGGTGAGATATTCAGGAGTCTTGTTAAAAGGAGACATCTCATCATCACAACCACTGATTATGCGGCCAACCTTTTGTATAAATGGAAGATCAGGATTTCGCAATTTGGTACTATAGTTTATCTCCTTTGTGGCAAGATTCAATAGCGATTATCCAACACGTAAGAAACGAATTTCCCCCTTCTCTAATTGACTTTTGTCAGAATATGGCTCCCTCACATATCCGATTATGTAATCATAACCCTCATTGCATTATATACATAGTTTTACCTCCAAAAAGAGAGCCTAATGAAGGAAGGATTTTGCAAGTGGAGTTTCCCTCGATAAACATAATCAAAGAATCTTCAAAATCTATTGTATAATCTCACTTGAATCAAAATATTCTATTTTTACAATTTCATACCATTTTAGCAATATGAGCAATTTTGACACAAAAAAGAGTAAAATAAACAATTTTTTCTAAGAGGTCAAAGTGAGCATTATTTTTTAGCAACTAAGCAATTGCTCACAAACTAACCAGATTGTAAATAAATTTTAACTGCAGTTTTTTGAAAGTTGATCCTAATTGAAAATGAGGTTAATTTAAAAAAAGGAATACCATCAATGTGTGAAGCGCCGGGTTTTTCAGCCCATGTTTTATATTAAACCAATTTACATAAATGATTATATAATGGTAATTATAATTTTTGGGGCTAAGCAACTGGTCACTGTGAACAATTCCCATTCATTGTTGAGAATAATTGGATGTTTAACAATTGATTTGGGGCCCATTTTTCGGGGGGTTTTCCCGTATGAAAGGTTGCAAGATAGAATAACTGTAAAAACTTGACCTCCCTAATAGAAAGATGATTACTGTTTTTTCTTCTCAGTCTTTTCTCCATTGCAATGCTCTGAACGTTGATTAGTTCAAGGTTAATAGAAATAAAAGGTTAGACCATCATGTAATTGGGCTTGCTAGAATTTTCAATTTGATGTATCGTACCGACTGTTGGGCAAGATAGGTAGATTTTGACAAAAAAAAGCAAACACTCGTACACTATGACGTCAATATTAAACAACGTACTAGAAGTCAAATATCAGTCGTACAAGCGTAATGGTATAACCTTGTATTTCTATTAAGCTTGGATTAGTTAAAAATTATAATTAATTCTTGTTTAGGTACTGGGAACAATTCCCAAAAACACTGAATGATGATTTCAGTGTTGGGATAAGCTACCAACTTGGCCTACACCCCCCTCCCCCTATGTTCCTTCTTGAATGTAAGGTAAACAATAAAGGTAAATTAGTGCTAAGTAATCACTAGAGTTGCCATTTTTGTAAGGAAAAAATGGCTGCAATAAGAAGGGGGAGCAAGGCATATGGTACCACTGAATAAAGACCTTAGTTAATATCGGCTACATGTATTAGGATTTTGGGCAGCAAAAATGAATCTTCGAACATTTAACATAGTATTAGTGCAGAAAAGATATTGTAATTACAATAAAATTCATACATATTCGTTTTACTTTGCAAACAATATGCAAGAATGCTTATTTTAGAGGGAGTAGTTAACACCAGGACGCCCTATTAAATAATGATCAAAAAATATTAAAGATCACAGGCAACAACCGTTTTTGCTATTTAAATTTATAAGCAAGTTTTTTCATTACAAAAATGTAAACTCTAGCAATAACTAGTTTGATTGTGAATAACGGAGAGAAACGTTAATTACACAGAGGAACAACACCCATTTTGTACAAATGAATTCAAACCATAAAATAAATTTAACTTTGAGTGCAGAAACTGATCCCAGTTTCTCTATTACTCATCTGAATTCTGAAATATCTGGGATTATAGTAATTCGAAACTATTATTGCTAAGAGTCATTTTTTATCCTTCAAACAATCCCCAAATTAAAAGTAGGATTAATATAGCTTATGTAAAAGTGTTTTTATAGATGTCCAGGCTCCGGGATGAATTTGGGAATCTACCAAAAGATACTTTTCTCAATACCTGTTCTCGTTTTTGAGGTTGATTCGAGGGAGTTATTAACGTTAAAAGGAATAATAATATGTTTTTTGCCTTCATTTGGAATTGTTTTTTTTGTTTTTTTTTAATCGGATGATAAGTTTAAGAGACAATTCCTTTTTTTTAAATAGTGCTGGTTGTAAGGATAGAAACAATCCACATTTTCTCGGATGCGGGTAGCTTCGGATCTTTAGAAATAAATATTCAGGCGAATATGGGGATCCCAAACTTTTGGATCCAGATCCAAAGCAAAGTTAGACATATAAATTTTCAAATTTAATGAGCATTTTACCCGAAATGCAGTCCTTGATAAGATAAGGTTTGATCCGAATTAAAATGTTTTTGTTTTTATACTATAATTATTAGTTATTATTAGAACTATTATTATAATGTCATTGAGTATTTTATTACCTAAACGGTATCTCGGAACCTCTCATCCAAAAAGGAATTTAAAAAATCCCCAAGTAGTTGCCAATTCTTCCAAATATGGAGGAATTATTATTCAATAACAGTTTGATAATTGTTCACATCTAAATAAGAACTAATTCGAATCCAAACAATCAATATTAAGGATAAGGATTAGGAGAAAAGAATCATAAAAATCTACAACTCACCATAAAATACAAACTATATTTCTGTGCTAGTGAGGTCACTAACAGGCGTTGTTATTCTGTAATCAGGAAGAATTGTCTAACTACCAACTGATTTAGAACCATATTAATTTTGCTTTTCGGGAAAAGGAGGAAGAAGGTTCCAATATTGGTAACAATTGCGCGATGCAACTCTTTACGTAGATATCGCTCCACGCACTGATCAAGATACATAGAGATGCTACGTTGCATATAGATAATATCTTCTTTTTTTTTTGGTACGAGGATTAAGCAATCTACAAAAGTGGTCATAAAGTTTCCGACGTAACAAAGATACAAGGCATTTTTCTGAATTTATTTTTCAAGATAGTCTCCTTGTAACTACTCTACAGTGCTCTCCCAACGATGCTCCAATCCCTATAATCCATTCAAATAAACTCATCGCTTTTCTCTGCAAAATAATTGCTCGCAAAAACCTTATTAGTTTTTGCGAGCAATTACTCCAAGTTGGATTGACTTAGACGCGTCAAATTTTTAGACGACATGCCTTTTTATGTCTGTCATTATTTGAATCTATTTAAGGCAACACTTATGACTCAATTTTGTTGAGTAATTTCAACAAATGCTAGATAGATGTAGGTATATGTCCTGGGATATATAAAAAGGGGCACTTACTATAGAATTTGACTTCACTTAATGTATCTGTATCTATCTGGCCATGACTTCCGAAAAATTGGTTTCCTTCCTTTCTTACTTCTTCGTCCAAAAGATCAACAGAGGTAGGGATCGCAGTTAACTTTCTAGAAATGTCACTCTTCTCCTCATAGGCCCCCATAATGGGTGTAGAAGACAATCTGAAATTCTTGTGTACGTCAGTTAGAGTGATAATTGTGGTACTTACCTCCAGGCGCTTAATTGCGGATTTGATATAGGAATAACCAGTTGTGAATCGATAGACTCCGTTAATTTATAAAATTTATCCATAAAAGATTAAAATTTTGCGTTAGATTTTGATTGGGTCGTCGCTTGCGTGGCCAACGTCTTCAATTTAAAAGGGTAGATACAGAATGGGTATAATGTAAGAGAAGTAACATATGTTGTAGAGGGGTGACATTCAGGGATACCAGACTATTATTGTAAAATTTTAGTGTCTGTTTCCAAAATAGCTTTTAATAAATATTACATTAATACAGTAGGATTTAGTTAATGTCTCCTAGTAATACTTATTACACTTATCTATCTGAAATCAGACCAAACTCTTCAATTGATGACTGGGGTATGGGGCACCCCTATGGAGGAGGTGGGGAAGTAGTTGAACTTGACGAGATTACGATTGAGTCAAGAATTTTGGGCACCTAAAAAAGAAGCTAGTTTAATTCGTGAACGAATCCCTCATTTTATGGTAGAATATTTATGGGTCCAGTTGAAGTCACGATGGGTTTAAAAAAAATTATATAGTTATTAGGCTGCTATGAGTAGATCCTTAAAATAAATTATGCACCACATTATACCGCTCCTCGGGCATAATTAACCTATTAATTGCAATTGTCGTTATAATAGTTTAGATAAAGTTTCTAAATCAAGTTGGCTTATCTTGGTAGGAGAAAAATAATGGCGAGACTTAGAACCAGATGGCAATAATTTTATGACACTCAAAATAGTCTAAATGAAGATAACCTCATCTTCACAAATAAGATTCCGACCCTTTACTCCCTCAAAGATCGGACTGGAGGGAATCCCAAATAAAAAGATACAAAAAGTAGGTGAGGACTCCGAATATAATTAGAAAATCAATAGTTGAAAGAAAACTCTTTCGGTACAGCGGGTCCAGGAAGGACGTCAATGACCATATCCACAGACCGTCATGCGGAACCCTTTTGCAAACATAGGACGGCATCTTCGAGCCTCTTCACAAACAAATCAAATCCAGAAAAGGAGAGACCGATTTGTTCTCTTTGTAAGGAAGGAAAAGAACCAAGCAGGTATCTTTTCTACGACTACTCAAGGATGCCGGGAGTCTGTACCCTCCAAGAGGAAAAAATATAATATGAATACGGGGTGGATGTGACCATACAGGACTGGATGATCGCTATTTAAAGTCAACATACATCACATTTTAAAATTGACTTTTTGATCACACGTGTTTTGAGCATAGTGTATGCTATTCGTTGTAAAGGAGAATGCATTTCTATAGGCTTCGAAACTTTTATTTGAGGGAGTATAAATTTATGAAGAAGGTTTTTCGACAAAAGGTCAAGGAAAATGCATTGTTTATCTTATTAATGTTTTTTTTTATTATTTAAAAACACCCACGACATAATATTTATTTTAATTCGTTAACAATTTTAAAAATCTATTCCGCTTCGAATATTTTAAATGTATCGGCTTTTAAGGTACATCGTATAATATTTTTATTATTTCTTACAAGTTATGGTTTATGGCCTATAGCCGTATATCTGCTAATTTCGGAGTTCATAAGCCACAAACTTTTGCTATGACTTTTTCGTACAGACATTGTTTTTATTATATTTAAAGACTTATCATAATAAAAAATGTGTTTTCTGAGTGCATGATCACGAAGATGACAATAATTGTGATGAAAATGAGGACAGTGATGAGTAGATGTAAAATGGCATCTGCAAAACGAACTTCCAATTTAATACACTGAAACATCATTTCTTTTTTTGACGCCTCAGTTGTCAGATAATCACTTTTTATGTCTGTATCATAATAAACAAGTGGTTACCTGTAACCTTTTCGTTACCATTTTGGTTGCCGTATTTCGTGTTATGGCTCTTGTAATGTTCCCTTATGTAATAGAGATGAGGGGTCAATTTTTAGGTTTTTCTGTGAATATTTGACCTCACCTTTCCGGTGGAATTTTTTTGTCAGTTTTTGTTTTTAATGATGCAATATGATAGTCTTATACATTAGTGCACGCTTAAGTATAAGACATCATACTCCGATATAGAAAGTGATGATTTCGAATCGGTACTGGATAAAGAATATGTCCAACCATCTCAATCAAGCCCTTCTGATTGAGATGACTATTATAAAAATTTTCACTAGTCTTTCGGTAAGTTATTTTGTAGAATAATATATTCAGTTTGGCTAGACGCTGCTATATGTATTCACTTACAACTAATTGGTATATTTAGCGCTTTAAAAAATGCCCGATTACCATCAAGTGACTCAATTCCCCCCTTCTAAGAAACAAAAATCAACCGACTTAGTAAGGGGCTCATTTTATGTGGGCAAGGATAAGTACAATCTGGGACAAAAAAAAAATAGGAAAAAAAGAGAGTTCAGCCCGTTTTAGCCAAGATAGCATTTTGAAGCAAGTCCAGGGCTCATCATAATTTGCAATACGTAACATATATACAGATACAAATATAACAAATAAATGGTTATCATTTTGTAAAATTGAATTCAATTACAGTTTGTAAAAGCCTACATCAGAAAGCTGTCAAAATTTCATGGCAATCTATTTTTCTTTTGAGAGTTATTGAGCTAAGTGTAACGCTACTTTTGAATATTTCCAAAACCATGGATAAAAAAAATCGTTTTTTAATTTTTAACAATTTTTTGTGAGTAAACAAACTGTTCCAGCTAAGTAATGGCTTGAAATGTATTATGAGGACGACTCCACTCCATGAAACGAATGGGCAATAATAATAATTTAAAAAAAAGCCTTTTTAGTACCCAAAAAAAAGAAGGTATTTTCTTTTAAGTCCGGGACTTTTCACCCCATGTATTATTAGGGATTTGCCTATCCCAAACATACTAAAATACTTTTAGTATTGTATGGCCTATCTTACTGACCATTTTAGTCACTCCAAAGTGGAAAAATACAATTTGATTTGCAAAAATCCAAGCACACCTCAAACTCCTCTTAAATGCCATTAAAAGGTCGTCAACTAAGGTTTAAATAGCAAATATCAACTTTTTTTTTAAATTTCGCAAACTAGAAATTTTAATTTTTATGAAATTGTCAATACAGTCGTTTTGAATTTATCTTGCATTTCCTAAATATCTTATTCAGGATTTATATTACTATCAATTTTTATTTTTTTAGCTCATGCAAGATGTATTGCTGGAGTACAAGCACCTAAGTCAAGCTAGGATGTTGTGCTCAACAACATGACCTTGAAGATCGAAATGTGTATTCTCAGAAAAACACATCAAAATCCAGGATTTTATCAATGAAAGTAGGAATAAATAACTCAACATATGATTATTTGAGTTGTAAAATAGCTTTGCTCAATGCTAAGGACAGAAATGTCTTTATCATCATAGACGAGATGTATTATACTCAAAAAGTTGAATTCTCTAGCGGAAAGCTCTACGGATATGAGGATAATGGATCGAACAAAACAATATTCTGTTTTATGACTAAAAGTGCCGATGGTATATATAACAACGTAGTTTCAATGGTTTTTTTAATCAACAATTGATTCAAAAATCATGAAAAAATGTTTTTCCAAAAATTTCAAACTTGTTACTAAGGTCAGATTTAGAACAAATCCACCAATCAAAAAGAAATGTGTGCCTTGGAATCAAATATGCACAAAAACTCTCTCAGTAAGTCTTATTTCCTTAACTGATTGGAAACACCAAAGTCAGTTTATCATTGAAGTTATTTCATGATTCTACTACAGAAGCTTTGAAGCATATTGGAAATAGCTGGGGCTCCTGCAAAGCCTATTTGAAAACTGTAGTGCTCATAAAAATATCCCTTAAATTTTGAAATTGGGTTGTGTTATGTATTTAATATGTCCTTTCTGGTTTTTATCTTCCTGTATATTCGTCTATGTATTATAAGTACTGAGTTTTATGTATTATAAATAGTGTCGTCTTATGTAAATATATTTAGAGTATAGTTAGAATACACATGATCTAGTGTTAAATTATTCCTCCACGTGAATTCTTCTCCTCATGTCTCTTGGTCATCCTGGATCTCTCCTATTATAAATAAGCTTGCGTCTCTCCCTCGTCAAGACGCAACATTTGCGACGAGGATGGGATCAGGATCACGTGACCTCCCTGCTGTGGGATCATCGATGAAGCTAGCCCTGTTGGAGTTGGGTAGCCCTTTTTCGTCGATGGGGAGAACACTCGTTCGTCTGCGGAAGGCGGAGCAATATGGACTGTGCCTATGTTTGGGCATCGTGGAGGAAGGAAGGGAACCTTGGTCGCTTTCAAGAAGTGAAGTGTGTGTCCGGGTCAGGGACCACATAATTAAAAATGGATTTATTCCTACACAATTTTGGTTCTCTACTGTTCCTACTGTCCCGTTCACATCATTGGCTAATGGATGTGGAACGGTCTCTCTTTTGGATCATCCAGAGTTGGATGAGGGTACATCGAGCAAGATGTCTCCCAGGGACGAGCAGGGTGCTCGGGTCCTTAAAACCTCAACAAGGGTGAGTGTTGTTTCTCCCAGGGACGAGCAGGGTGCTCGGGTCCTTAAAACCTCAACAAGGGTGAATGTTATTTCTCCCAGGGACGAGCAAGGTGCTCGGGTCCTTAAAACCTTTATGAGGAGTATTGTCCTCCTTTCTCCGGTGCGCGAGCTGAGAGCACGGCACGTCTATGGAGATAAACTTTTAAAATACAAGGAAGAATGCTTTGTCCTCGCCTGGACATGGATGGAGCGGATCTATAGGCTGCTGTTCATGGAGAGGAACCTGTGTAAGCACCGCCATGGATTTGGTGCTTGGGGGGTGATGTTATGTATTTAATATGTCCTTTCTGGTTTTTATCTTCCTGTATATTCGTCTATGTTTTATAAGTACTGAGTTTTATATATTATAAATAGTGTCGTCTTATGTAAATATATTTAGAGTATAGTTAGAATACACATGATCTAGTGTTACATTATTCCTCCACGTGAATTCTTCTCCTCATGTCTCTTGGTCATCCTGGATCTCTCCTATTATAAATAAGCTTGCGTCTCTCCCTCGTCAAGACGCAACAGGTTGATGTAAATTCTTTGATTTTTGTCATCAACTTGAGGGATGAAAGATTGGTACCAATCACTTATAAGAATCGGGAACAGATCTATTTTTATTATCTTTCTATACTCAAATCAGTACATTATATGTCTCTTCACACCAAAGGACTGTCTACCCAAACATTTTTGCCTGCCTCCAAACAACAAGGGGACTGGCTGAACTATCCAATTATCCTTTGATAAAAACCAATTTTGTTTTATTTCAGAATATCAATTATGACAGCCAAGGCGCTTCACATGGTTTAGACAGGTGGCAGAAGGAAACTATTTCTTAAGTTGTCGACAGTTTCTTGAAAGTGAAAGGAAGTAAGAATCAACTCTTAACTAATGACTGGCATCCAGTCATTTTCTTCTCTCCACGATACCTTATTGCATCCAAGCGTGCTTCGATCCAAGCCCTACCTGATAGGACCACGGATAGCTCAGAGACGATGATAAAGCATCTACAGACGACCGGAAAGCAGTTATCCATAGCCATGAAGATTTCAAACGCTGCGTTGAGCGCGGATTGAAGTTAGTAAACCAAGAGGAGCTCTCCAGGCAATTGTGGGAGTTGGAGAACCATTGCCACAACGTTATCCAAGCACGAGGAGAGTATGTGACATGAGTACTGAGTAGTTGTTTTTTTTAAATTCAAGAATGTAATTTCTTGTCTTACTGGGGCAGTCTCAATAATTTCGAAACAACCTAATATTTATGTATCTTCTTGTGTATTTTAAGTCGCCCTAAAAAGGTATGGGTTGTCAATTAGAAAATGCATCAAAAAAATTTATAATCCAAAAAAAAAAAATATATTATTCGAACGGAAAAAGGGAGAACGAATATTAAAAACGAATTAAAAATGAGCATTAGAAAGAGGATTAGTGTGTTAGTCTTAGTACGTACCTTCATTATGGTTGTAGGACGAACATATATCTAATTACTATGTAGTCAATGGAAAGTTTTACTAGATTCCGGAGTTATTTAAGCATAAATAAAATAGTTATATAGTAATAATATATATAATACGGGTACATCGTAGTAAATATATTAAAAATCAATTATGACGTAATTTTTTGAAGTATACTATCAACTTTCTGCTCTATGTATTTTTTGTTCTCTATTGTCATATGTTTTGGTTATCTAATACGTTTAGTGAAAGTCAATGTTAATGCATGTTTAATAATATTAAGATATATGAAGGAACACGCCACGTAGAATTACTAACTTAAACTGAATGTATTTTAACAAAGTTATCATATAACATATAAAAGGGATCTCAACCTGTCTTGTCTTAAAAGTCCTACAATACTCCTCCAAGAGTTACGACACATTAGTTTTTGTGTAAAATTAATAAATTAGTTACATGCAAATAAATTAATAAAGTAAAACGAAATATGGATTAAATAAAAGTATATCATTTTAGATGCAGATTCTTATCACTAAGAGTTGTCCTTGTATGTAAGAAGAATATCCCTAACTCCGAAAGCCAGTTTCAAACGGTAAATTGACACAAAGTCGGTTCGATGTCCCATGTCCAGATGAAAGGTTTTGTCTGATTTAGACAGGACTTTAAAAGGGCCCAATATGGGATCCGGCACACGTTCTTACCTTGACTCCATACTTCATATGCTACCCTACAAATTATTTTTTCTCTATTTGGTTCTCTATATTTTTTTAATAAAAAACAGTGGATACAACTGTTTCTTCTTCGTGATTTAAATCTGGGAATGGAGGACGTGTAGTAGGGTTTGTCAGACTGGCCAAGGAATTTGAATTAGATGAATCCTTAAGACCGTCGCAATATTCGTCCAAATCTTCCAGATCCAGCTTGACCATCGTACGAGCCATAAGCCGGTGGGAGGTTGGAACAGATCTAACGAGAATCTCCTTATCCAGAGTCCCTAACAGGTTAGGAACGAACGATGGGTCCACTAGGCGAATAAAAGTCGCAAGAACCTTCTGGGACGGCATCGATTCGTCCTTAAGAAGATCAATGGCTCTTCTTATACATTCTTGAGGTGAGATTTCAATTTTAAATTTTCATACGAAGAAATCAAATCCACAGGAGGTACATCTCTTAGGATATGTGAAGGCAGCACGGAAGCGACAATGTGTAGCTTGTCAGAACACTCGTTTACCTTATGGGATTTTAAAATGAACTCTACCCTCACGAACCATGTATCCTTGCAGCAGTTGAAGGTTCAAGAGAACCTCAGATACTCTCCAAGAGTAGGTAGAAAAAAATCCATGGCTGTCAACCGCCTAAAGTCGTCCTTCAAGAAAAACCCCAAATTCATTAATTGATTACTTGGCGCTGGTAAGATGAACAACTCCTCATCAGGGGTGTTAGGGAACCTGTGGAATCATTATGATCTAATCAGAGGAGAAGACTTTTTGTGTTGCCCCTGTCTAAAATAGGCAGAAGGATCGAGTAGTCACATTTGAGCTGTAGCAGTGGAGCACCAATATATTTCCACCACCAAACACCCTGCTTCAGTGACGATATTAGGCCTAGTTGTATCCAACAGGAATACAACTATTTACGTCATATTTACTTCAAAAATTTTCTCAAAGTCCTAATAGTTTGTCCTCCTTTTATCATTATAGATTTATTTTTGTTCTTCAACTTACATTAATTTTTTTTCTTCACCACAGGTGGAGGCTCCGGTCTCGGATTAAAAAAAAATCATGGAAACTTAGTTACAATCACTGATGGGCTTCTAAGATTTGATACAATTCTAACGATAAGCGTTCTCTCACCTTCGAATCATGTCTACGAGCAACACTGATACGGAGCAACTTGTCTCAATGGTCACTACTACCAAACAATGTCATGCCAAGTATCTGATTCAGCTGTTTGAGCCACAGTGTTAAAAAGTGAAGTCTGAACAGAAGGTGTGTAGCTGGTTTTAGTATAGTACTGGTGCACCCCCTGTATTCTCAATACATTCTGTTTTGGAACCGCGCCTGGTTCGAACTCATCTCTCGTTACATAAATGAGATTAATATTTACATTAAGTAAAGAAAGACGAGTGTTCTACCAAAGGAGCTTTATCCCAGAAGAATTTTTCAGGGTGAGTAATGCCTGGACACACTTTCCGTGGACAGGCTATCCTAGATCTAATTTTATAAATCCTACAGTCTTGGTCATTATATTCATTATAGTTGAAGAAGGAATATCTTATATAATAATTGTATTTATTCTGAGAATTACCCTTACTTCCAGGGTCGATGAGTTTCCATTTTCACTTATAAGAAAACAGGTTCCAAGTAAGTTAGAAACGGCACTGACAATAAATATATCATTATAGATTAGATAATATTTACATCAAATGGACAGGGGGAAAAAAATCAAGGAGGTTTTACAATAAAAATTTACCTATTATTTATGTTAAGTTTATCGTGTATACTTTTAGTTTAAAATTTTAACCTAAACAAACCAAATATAAATTAAATATTTGCATCTGTAAAGTTTGTTGTGGGATTACTCACCAAAAAAAGAAAAAATCTCCTTGGAAAAAGCTCTCTGGCAAAAGAATCGCGATTTATTTTATCAATTGTAATTCTTCGTAATTTATAGGAGAATGGGATTTTGAACTATTATTCAAAATATTAATTAATTGGGAATTTTTACTATTATACCATTAGAATCTAAAAAGAATGAAATTATTTTTTTTAAATCGTCCCATCACTAATATCTATGCTCCGTTTCCAAAAGTCAAGAATATAAGATATATATATTTCGGCATAATTATTTCAATGAATAAATTTGGACTACAATATTATAGAAACACTTATGTATAGCTTGGCCTGTTCCAGTCCATAGACATAGCCACCTCAATCCCACCTGGCAAGACGAGTCCGCATCAATGAAACAACTGGATGACTTCACAGACGTCCTCTCTGGGATAAGATACGTGACAGTGTCCTCAGTTAAACCTGTGATGAAACTGATAAAAAATAACGTTCTCTCTCCAGGTCCTAATGCACTGGACTGGCACCCAGATTTAAGGGTGCTCACGGAAAAATACTAATCACCTGCAATCCAAGTACTTCTGAGAAAAGCTTAGATCATGGTAGCATGGAGGAGGCAAATGCATTGGATGATGTCGAACCACAGCTTGTCTAAGACCTACTGAACATAATATGAGAAGGCGCCAGTGGCGAGAACGCTGATGGAGGAAACGTGGATGATCCTACTTCTAACGCATCCACCAAGAAGAAGAAGAAGCTGAGTAACCTTTTACAAAACAGAAGAGCTCATCTCACAAGTCAGACTCAAGCTTCCTTTCCAAAAAGGTTGCAGGCTGATACGGTGTGTACCAAATTCCTCCAAGAATTGATGAAACTGGTGGTGATCCATTCATGTGGTGGCATGACAATCAAAGAAAACATCCTCTGATGTCCAAGTTGACCCAAAAGTAGTATTTGAGCAACAAACACAGCTCAGAAAGAATGTTTCGCACAATTGACTTCCTTGTTACTCACGAGAGACCCTACCGTAAGCCACACACAAATCAACATGTTAGTATTTCTTGCTCGGAATCTGCAAGACTGAAGAAGCTACAGATTTGCATATGACTATGAGGATATCATCCACTTTCAGTCATGTTTTTTTTTTGTTAAACATAATTTTATTTATTGTTTTGTTAATTAATTATAGATATTTTAAATGTCTTCAATATGTCCAGTTCCAGTGTTCTTTAAAAAAGAAGTTTATTGATCTTCGAAAGGGTGTACTTGTATTATCATGTCACTATCATTATATAAGTTGAAAATGGTGGTAAAACGGTAATATTGTCGCTTTTTGCAATAATTTCTAAGGCCATTAATCGCACAGAAAAGTGTGTTGTGTTACCATGATATGCCTATGAATACCTATACTTTTAATAAAATATTACTCAGTAATATTAGAATACAGTATCCAATAAAATACTATGAAAGATTTGAATATTATAATAAATATATATATGTAATTCATTTTAAAAATTGTTGATAAAAAATATAGAATGATAGTCTGAGAGTACTTAAGATATAAATATTAATTGGTATGATTGACTTATTTGACCAACTACCAGATAATTTTCGGCCTTTTTTTTTTGTTTCTTTTTAGAATTAAGGTTGCGTGAATCAATAAACGTAACTATGTGTAGAAGACAAAGATGAAAAAACAAAACCCGTTTAAATCAGGACTGCGGAGTAGAAGTTGGGAGTTGTAAAATTTGTACCGACTCTGGCTGGATAAATTATTATAATTTATTTAAATAAAAGTTATTTATAATCTAATTCACATAGGAAAGACACATTAATATTTTCTCCTTATCAAAATAACCTTTTTTCTTTTGAGAATGAAGGATTAGGAATATCCAATATATATATATTTTTTTTTTTGATGAGGCTAAATAATAGTTTTATTGAAATGTTATTTCTTTTTTATAAAAGTTTTGCTACAAGTCTCAAATTTTGTACACATACTACTCCCTGACAATTCTTATATAAAATGTTTAATTTAAATATATATCCTAAAAAAATAAGAATTATCCTTACACATTGAGGCGCGTCATATTTTGTAATTAAAACCCATGAATATAGCTACAAATATCAATTTTAAAGTGCTTCATATATAAAGAAAAATAAAATAACTATTTTCCCTCCTAGAAAACGGTTTAAACTGGATAAAACTCGTGCTTCTAAGAAATAACTTGTTTTAGTTTTCATAAAACAAACTTGAAATCAGTCATTAAAGAAATATGTGCAGAGACCAAAAAGTATTTTACGGGAACATTTTATAGCACAAAATGGCAAAAGAACACACAGATTACCTCAGTAACTGTCTATATTTATGCTTCAATATCCTAATGAAAAGGAGCAATATTAGATTACCCTACTCGTTCGAGGAGCACATACCTCATGATTGAAAGATTATTACTACTCAAACCTGTTCTTGTGGATATGGCAAATCCAAAAGTTAAGGTAACGAAGAGTCAATGGTAGCAAACCCGTGGGTTGGAAAATTTACTGACACATCCTTATGTTGTAAATAAAAAGCTTCAAGCAGAAGATTTAATAACTGGAAGTTTTTTGAAAGAGTGGAAAAGTGTGTTGCATAAGTTATCACAAAATGGCGACCTAATAGCAAATTTATTTCAAACTCTATGCAACGAAGAGGTACTCTTCTTCTTGACAACAAAATCCTGCTTGCTGTTGTATATGTATATGCGTTGAATACTCTTAGATGATGAAAAAACTAACAAAGCAAAAACTTCAATAAATGGAGTTGCAATTAGAATTAAAGGGTTGAAGGAGAAGGATGCAAATCAACATTAACAGACTTCAAAAATTAATTTTTCAAGACTATAGAAGATGTGGAAAAGATTGAGAGAAGATCAAGACTTAATGTCAAAGATGCAATCAGTAAATATCCTGCGATTGTTCAAGCTGCAGCTAGAATTGTTACAACACTACAACCTACCCAGTTAAGTGTGGAAATACTATTTTCAGCTCTACGCATTATCAGATCAGATTCTATGAAAGAAGACTTGACGGAAGCCATATTGTTTTTGAGGTGAAAATTATTTTTAAATAATTGTTATTAATTTCTTTATATTCAAGTGGCTCAGTGGATTTTTTTTTTCATGGTACATTTTTTATGTAAAAATAATAAATAAATATCCACATAAAGATTTGTTATTTGTTCGTTTCTCCTAGCAATCGATATTACGAGTAATTGACAAGTGACAAGTAAAACTCGTCTTTTAGACCGACAAATCAAGTTTTTCTTCCAGAATTTTTGTACTTCTATTATGACGAGTACTTCATGAAGAGTTTTACTCTTAGCCCATCACTAATGACTATGTATTTATGACGTCATCCATTTGCGAAAATGTATCAAATTCCCATATATAGTTTATGTACATACCAAGAGAAGTTCAGAATTTATACGGCGCCCCCGTTTGCACTAGTCAAAAATTGTATTTTCCACCCATTTTAAAAGAAGAAGCGTATATCGAACTTTATATGAAACGCATGCACTTATAGAATAACGTAACTCATTTTGTATGAGACCTACTTTCAGCATGATGAGGTACCCCCAAATTTGAGTTAGTACTCAGCTGTAATTGACATATTTTCTTTTAGTTCCATTAGAAAATAGATTCACTCGAACAGCAAACAAAAGAAATGACCATTGCTAAATTGATTATCAAAACAGTTCTTCCTCCTCGAGTTGTTACGAAGGTTTTGTTGAAATGATTCAAAAGCTTGACAAAATACCAAGTATCAAGTTTGATAGACAACCTCTTTCAAACCCAAAAACTAAAATTGAAGGGGATACTTGCGGAAGCCCAAAAAGTCAGAATAAGAATGGATATATGGTCTAAAAATGGGTTAACAATGTCCTTCCAGACAATAAATTCAAGTTGCATTTGTAATATGCATAAAGGAGTGGGGTATCCCCATAAAAAAATAATAACTGATAACCGACAACAGAAGCAACAAGGTTGTAGCGTTTCATTTGGAAGACGAATCAAGCACTGACATAAATTATTAATCTGATTCGGATAATTTATTAGAAACTAATGTCTGTTAATTGTGAGTTATACTTCCATTACTAAAATAGTAGAAGTATGCAAGACGTCAAATAACTTCGAAGTAAAAAATATTAATACGTTTCTTCCATTCTTTTCAATGAATCAATTGAAAATGCTTTAATTTCATTAATCAATCATAAATTATGTTCAATATTATATATTTTCCTTGTTGTCTTTTAAAATCATGCCAATATCTCAGACATCTTGTCGTTAAATAGAATTTATTAATTCCCAATAGAGTTATTACATTGATTTAAAAAAAAAAATCGAAATATTAATTTGAAAAATTAAACTTTTCTGAAACAAAATAGAAAAACAAGTTCAAAAATCCACAGATATTCTCAAAAAATTTCGAAAATTAAATTTCAAACGTAAAATTTTTTAGATAAAAATTTCAAATATAAAATTCTTCAGAAAAAAGTTTCAAACATCCATAGCTCATCAAAAAATAATAATTTTTTTGGGAAAAATTTTTAAAATTAAATTTCAAATGTAAAATTTTTTAATAAAAAATTCAAATATTTAATTTTCTATTAAAAATAAAAAAATCCTGCATTTTGGGGAGGGGCTACAGCCCCTCCAGCCTTCCCCTGCGGACGCCCCTAGAGGAGCCTAATAAGGGCAAATATAAATCAACTTAAGAATTTCAGGATTAGTTATTGTAAGATTGTTGACACTAGTGTAGTTCAACTGTCCTTATATTTTGTTTGTTCCCCTCCAATTGAAAAAAAAAAAAGATATTTAGTTCAAAGCTACTATAGAAATAAAAGGTATAGACTGCCGGAAAACTGTATCAATGTACAACAAGAATATGGGTGCTGTAGATTTAACAGATATGTTGATCAGTTTATATATGATTGAAGTTAAAACCCGTATATGGTACCTAAAAATATTTTGGTAACTGGGGGATATTGCGAAAGTGAATGCATGGCTTTTATACTGTAGGCACTACAAAATTTTCAACTTGCCACCTAAGAATCGAAATCGTTTTAAGATATTACAATAGTTTAATATCTGAATTCCTCATCATTACTCATAAAAATTGAAATTGAAATTTAAGTCATCGGTGTCAACCCAGGAAAAATAGTGTTGAAACTAACACTAAGAGTGGAAAACCCCTATCTATACTAATCCTCAATCATGAAATACGCTGTGATCAAAAAATACATTGGCCGGTATGAGAAAATGATTAAGTTATTTCAGGATAATATGTTCTAAATGTAAAATACATTTATGATGAGTGATTATTATAATTGTTTTATTGAGTTTTACTATAGTAAAACTCAATAAAATTTATTTCAAGTTTGGTTTTTTTTTTGTAATTATATAGAGAAATTAAGAATCAATAGATCTGATTATGTTTTATAAAAAAAAATCATTTTATATAATAATATGGAGTCATATTTAAAAATATAAATAAAAATAGTGACCCCTCACTCATGCATTTAGAAATATTCATGAATCTATTTAATGCAGCCAGCTTTGTCGTATGTCTATTGGTCTGAGGTTGACTTTTTGAGAGTGTGTTTAAGAAACTGCATAACTCCAAGCAATGTCGATTACTTCCGCAAGTCTAATAAAAATCAAACAAAGATTAATTTTCAATCAAACTGGGATTAGAGTCAAAATTTTTCTACAAGTGTTTCCTGAGTGGAAACAAATTCTAAATTTCAAAGAGAAAGGAAGTCAGCCTAGGAAGATGTTTCCGAACTTTTGTCGAGTAGTAGGCTTTTTATGCCTATGAGCCGAGTTTTTTGTGTCGTTTTTATTTACTTCATAAAACTCAAGTATTAATTTAAATATTTATTTGACAAATCCCTATTTTTGGCAGCATTTATTAAATAAATTAACGTTTATTATTCGGTAAAGTATGTAGGAATGAAAATAGAAGTAAATCCAATAATTTCTAAATTTATTGAATTTCTTCGACTTTACCTTATACTTTAAGTACATGTTTGATCAGAAAGGTTACCTTGTGCCTGACCCTGATTGAGCTTCTTGAATAAACTTGATGGTTATTATTTATTGATATTGATTTCATATTCAACATTGTTTGGCGTTCTATAGTTTGTTAATGATTTAAAATCGGTACATTCTCTTTTAAGACGTGATGATTTTACAAAAAAGAGTACAAGCGATAAAAATATCGTTGCCAGTGATTGGCACCAAGAATGAGAATGTCTGTGAGAAAAAATGAATGATTCACAAGGAACTAAAATTTAACGGATTTTGAATATTTTACTTTTTAACTTCAACAAATGATATTTAGTTATGGCTCTTAAACGCTTCTAAGCCCTTTGCAAGCTCGTTAGGAAGTCAAATAGATTATATAAGTAAAAAAATTAGTTCTACCCTAGAGGTCCGATCAAAAAACAATGAATTGGCGTTGGGTTATGAACCCGCTGCGTGCCTCGCGGGTATATTGCACAACCTGTGGGCACAAAAAGGGAATAAGAGTCTCGAATAAGAGGTTCTTTTGGCAGTTGAAATGATTTGGCAGTGGGATTTGAAGCTACTCCAGGCCATACTGACATTGCACAACTTGTAGGCTGATAAAATACATACATAAACACACAGACACTATAATTATAAACTAAATTTTATAGTCTTTCAGGAAAGTTTTGTGTATGAGTTTGTAGTATCAGCATCAGTTATAGCATTGATATTTTAAGTCATTTGTTTTGTCATTATCATAATATTTTCTTCGTCAGACGTTGTCTTTGTTTTGTCGTAGTTATCTTTTTATTTCACCTTCGTCAGAATTTTCCTCGTATTTTTCACGATTTTTGTCAGGTTTTCGTCTTCTTCATGAAAAAAAGTTTTGTTGACGAAATTATTTCGTCTCGTTAGGCTTTACCGGCTTCATCAGAGGGGTCACAGGAAACATTTGTGATGAGATACTTGCTCAGATCATTGCATATCAATATAACTCCCTTCGTGTTAGAGGTAAGGTCGAACTGACCAAATCTGAAATAATACAGTTAGGAAAAGTCTTACATCTTGATGTGAATAAGCAGCATTTGACGATATGCAAGTTTTTGACTTCACCGTAAAAGTGGCGTCTGCAGGAAAGGTGCGCTTTCAGGACCCTCACAACGCGCTTGTAACTCAAGAAAGTGAGGGAACTGTGGAAAAGGGGATGGACCAAGATGAAAATTGTAAACCCTGTCTAATATGTCTAATCAGAACAAAACAACTACCATTGTTTATGATTGTGCAAGTAGTTCCATAGATGAAATTATAAATGTATGTGTTTATGCTGGCACTGATAAAAATAATTGTAAAGATACTCCAAAGGCCAAGGAAACTGTTACTGAGGACCACGGAATGCCAGCTGAGCCAAGAGAAGACCTTCTAAATCAAGCAGAAGATGTGAAAGATTCTGGAAAAAATTCAAAAATATTCTGAGTCTGACACATATAAAAAAGGAACAAAATTTAATTAGGAAAAAGAAGCCGTGGTAAAATTTAACAAATATTATTTATTATTTTAAACAAATTAAGGAATTATTGACAACTATCATAATATGACAACAAGACAACACACACATATTATATTTTTGGGAAGTAAGTTTAACAATTTTTTTATTCTGTTTATAAGATTTTACATTGCCGTTCAACCTTTCAAATTAATTTTATCATTTATTTTTTTAGACAAATTCTTGGTCATAATATTGAAAACTTGGCAAAAAATGCTAAAAAATAAATCTTAAAAAATATGACCATGAGAACAATTTTGATTAATTATAATTAGTTCGTAATCTATCATCTCAAGACATATCTTTGTAAATACTTTTCTTAAATTGTTGGATTGAAAACAAGTAGATTTTGCATTTTCACTTGAAATAATAAACTTATATAAATAATAAATTTGTGTGACAATCGAAAATAAGTCATCGCTTGGAGTGACCAGTCCTCCTCTATTAATTTGATCTAGGAGCTTGCTTTTCGAACACTCCTCAATTGATTTGTCCAAACTAACTCGAGGAAAACTTTTTGAGAACACAAATTTGGCTTCGCATTAATTACATTTTAACTTTAAGGATTGAGATTTGGCTATATAGCCTGAAACAAAGAATAAAATCGATTTTTCGTCATCCTCTAATTGAAAACTAAACTCTGTGGATTGTAAAGTCGACAAAATTATATCAATACATATATTTTCTTCTTTGTTTAAATCTTGTTTTTTATCAGTGTCAGAATGAATATTTTTTATGCCATTCAGATCAAGGCCATCAAATTTTACAAGGGAAGAAATCCTATTTTTTTTTTCTGCTTCCAGTACTTGGCGCACAGATACAAAATAGTTTACACCAGACAATTCACGGTATTAACTAAATCAAGTTTCAATAAATCGCTTTGTACCTGCCCTGGAAGGAAGTATTCGAAGCCACAATCTTTTAGAAGAAATATTGCAAGATTTGTAGTAGCATCTGTAGTTTGGTTCACTGCAGGAAAGTTTCTTTAGTGAGGCCCATTTTGTGTGAGGTAGATTCACACTTCCATGAATTTAACAACACATGAAAAGCTTTTTTTGAAAATTTTCGTGATTTAATGACAGAGGCTCCCTCGATGAGTCTCTCTTTCTCCGTCCTGCGGAAGGCGTTTTACAATTTAGAATATTCCAGTATTTTCTAATGATGGACAAAAAATTTGCAGTTATTTTCCAATTAAGGTTTTGATTAGAATAATAATTTAGGGTTGCAATTGTACTTTCATGAAAAATACTATGTGATAAAAGTACATTGGTTTTTTCAATAGACGTGGGATACAAAGATTTTGTAGTGAGCTTATAAGCAATTTTAAAAGTCTTATGCTTCTCCATTTCAAAAATGGCTACAAAATCGGTTTTGACTTATATAATATTTGTATTTTATAGAAATTACAATGTAGGACTTGAAATTCAAAATCATTTCAAGAACTATTTCAATAATGAAATATACGTTCTTTGGCAAAAAAATTTAATAGTTTAAAAATAAATCAATTAATCAAATAAAGACTTGATATATATAATAATATACTTATTTATTGAATTATCATATTTTTATATTGACGAAAATCACTTACATTATAAAAATCCAAAATTTGTCAAATTTAGTACAAAAAGTGAGATATTCATTTGATATAATATATAATATTTCCCTTGTATTTTTATCAGCAACTGCCCAAAAAAAAAAAAAAAAAAAAAAAATCGAAGTTTGGGCGTATGTTATAAATAAAGGAAATCAATTAGCTAACAACTAATGTTATTCGGTATTTAGTCTGCAATCACCACAATGGCACGACACTTAATAAAACATGATATTGATGATCCCACGAAATATAAAAAAATAACTACATACAACCCACTTGAAAGAAA